>NW_021636226.1:0-101090 GCF_004799145.2 Neltuma alba
TTCCTTAATCCTATGAAACAGTCATTAAATAAGACATATGGTAAATAGCAAAATCTATGGTTATTTCAAAATAAATTCTTATTATTCTTAATTCCTTCATTGTCATAACGAATTACTTACTGCTATACAAAACTTATGTAAAATCCAGTCATAATCTAATCCATAACTATCATTTCCCAATCATCTCTATCAAATGCCAACAATCGTATACTTCATTCCTACATCAATCATTTCACTCAGAGTTTAATCGTGATAACTTTTTTCAATCATTCCCAAATTTTGCCTTGTTATTTCAAAGTCTGATTTTGGCAACTATCACAGTCCTCAACTTCACTCTTAACACTAACATTTCATAGACACTAAGAGTCAAAGATTCACGCTTCCAGTCATTTACAAACACGCTCATGTTAGTTCAAAATATTACCTAATCAATCATTCCCCTAAGTCACCCAAACACGTCAACCACCCTAGAAAAATTTAAATCCCCAAACTTACCTTAATCGAACATGAACTTTCATCCTTCGACCCAATCAGAGAGACCCAGCAACCTTCATCCTCCAAAAACCAGCGTTTGCCTTCGAATTCTTCTACTGTCTCACACTGAAGCTATTTTCGCCTTAGAATCATTGATAATGCCGATGTTTTAGGTCAAAGATAGTGATGGAGAATGAGAGGGGTGGGTGGTTATCATGAAACTAGGGCCTCTCTTTTGTTTTTTCAAATATGACTTGTAGCATTTCAGTCATTTCCACCAATTTCAAAATACCCCATTAGGAGCACGTCCTTCTCAGTAATTTCATATTATTAGGTGCTTGAGTTGAGAATATGGTATTTCAAGGTTCTTGTACTGTCATTTTCCTTTTTTTTAACACATTTGAAAAACAATTATTATATAAAAGTATTTGTGTTTACAATCCTTTTTTGTTATTATTATTTTTTTATCACCATTTCTAAATTATTTATTCTTTAATAATGTATCCTAAGCCACAATTAGCACTTAATCCAAAATAATTAAATTGAGGATGTAACAGCTTGCAACTATATTTTTGGAAATTTTTACAACTTGAGTAATGTAATAACAAGTTCTTTAACACTATTAAGAAGAAGTTAGTATTACACTTAACATAGGTTTTTTAGGAAATTCAAAAAGTGGCATCTTTATAACTTCAATAACATGGTTAATAAGTTTTGTAATGCTATTAACAAGCATTAAAGAACTTGTTAATCACATTACTGAAGTTTTAAAAATGCCACTTTTTTAATTTTATGAAAACGTTTTGTTAACTGTATACCAAACTTGTTAATAGCATTAAAGAAATTATTCACTGCGTTACTGAAATTGTAAAAATTTTCAATAAAATGGTTGCCAACCACTGGAGCTTCGGGACCGGTTGTCGGTTGACTGCTGGAGCTCCGGTGACAGTGGCCCTCCTAAACTCTAGCAACTGTCACCGACACTAGAGCTCTAGCGACCAACAGGCTGGTAAGGGGTACTTTGTATTTTTTATTAAAAAAATAAAAAGACAATATAGTTGTTTCAACAAATTTGCAAATCCCAATTGGTTACCCCATACCTAAACTGGGATTTTGCTTACTTAAGTGACTATTTGGGAATTTTGAAATTCAGCAATCATTTTTATTTCATTTTTCAGAAAAAAAAAGGAAGAAGAATCATACTGTTTATAGAATTATGGAATGCTTACGGAATATTAACAAAGTGCTATTATCAATAAGATTTTCTCATTATTGAATCTTGATGTCTTTTTGGAATATAGGCTAAATTTCTTTTAAGTTGAATGATCTTTTGTTACATTCAATGTATGCTTACTATTTAGGGGCATCTAGCTTTTTAAATTCTTTTTGGCTCTAGTCGTGTAATTTACTTATACTTTTGATCATTTTCATTGATTTATCCTTTGTCATACAGGCCATCAAAACAAGAAAGAAAAGAAGATTAGGCAGCACAATGTTGCAACTTGGGTGTCGAATCTCTTAGTCTAATAACTCTCTAAATTTCAAAGTAAACTTAATACAATTTACTGGTAACAGTGCAGAGACAGAGCAATATTCATATAAACAAAGAAAGGCTTTGTTGATTTTCTAGGTGATAGAATACAATATGGAGGTCATGAAGCCGAAGTAGTACTCATCCAATTAGAGGCCCAACAAGCCCTCCAGAGTATTCAGGAAATTTATAACTCAAGAATGCTTACATGGAGGAGGACATGGATCATTCCTTGGATGATGACGTGGACACGTGTGGAGCTTAATGTGACATATGGAAGGCCACCTCGAAAGCCACCATGGCATATGAGTCGTTGGAGTATAAATACTTGGACCTTGAGAAAGACAAGAACATGTGTTCTAAGAGCCCAAAAGGAGCATTTGAAGCCAATTCTTATGTTATTAAAAGGCCCAACATAATTATATGTGCCCGGAGGAGTCCATTAGAGCTATAATCTTTTAAATTGGGGCCCAAATGCATCGTGTTATGGACCATGGGAGTTCCAGAACGTGATTCAACCATATTCAAGCCCAAATGGGTGTCTTAAAGGCCCATACATGCTTATGGACGTGAATAGCAATTATGAAGATCTATTTGGAAGGTCCAAGAAGCATCAAGAAGGCGTCTTTATGTATTAGTTATGGTTTAATTTCGTTTTTTTAAGTTTCCATTTTTATTTGCATCAAATAAGGCCTTCTGGTCAAAGATTGCATAAGAATACTTTAGGTTAGTTTCCTATTTTTAGGTAGCAGCCTTTTTCTTCAAGAAAGGTAATTTCCTATTTCCTTGAGCCTTAGTAGCTGCCAACCAAGATAGTCAATCATCATTAAGGCACATTTATGGCATTTATGACCTAGGGTTCTTTGATTCTGGATTGTTCTTTTGCTGCCTATATAAGGCTACGTTTTTTGTAATTGGGGATCAGATTTGAATGAATGAATTTTAGAGAATTTTATTTCTCTTGAGTGAGCTTTGCTTGCCGCCTCGTATTCTCGTGGGAATACTCGACTGTATCAAGGAGACAGGTTGTAAGAGACAGGTTCTCTTAAGGTCCTACCTTCGATCGTTCGTCTAGTTTCCTAACTTGTTTCTAGCCGATCCGTATCCGTTCCTTATATCATTTGGTATCAGAGCTAAAGCTTGCTAGCTTTCAAGTTCTATCCTTTTGGTGTTTTCATTTTTGTTGCTTTCTCTATTGCTTCCGTTTTCCTTTCGTTTCCATTCTTCTCATTCTGTCTTCCTCCTTTCTTCCTTATTTTCGTCCCTTTTATTATTTTTTTTCGTTTTTTTCCCTTTTCCTCTCCTTCCCACCCATTGTTTTTTTTCTTTCTGTTCACTTGACCTGCTTTGCTCTTTGAGTAGCAAAGAAAATTAAAATTAAAAAAGAATTCGTGAAGAAAAAAGGAAAGAAAAAAAAGTGCTGTTGTGTTGAAACAAAGAAGAGAGAGAGAGAGAGAGAGAGAGAGGGGGGCTGCAAAGTTGCTGAAAAAAAATTCGAAGAAAAAAAAAAAAGGAGAGAGTTTCAGATTTTGGAGATTGCAGCACAAGAGACAAGTTTCCTAATTTGAAAGAGCTCCATTGCAAGTCACAATTAATTTCCTAAATCTTTATACTTGGGTGGTAAGACTCCTACTTTCCTCTATTTTATCTAGTTTCCTATTTTGAATTACTTTCCTATTTTCTTTCTTCAAGTTTCCTTCTTTCTTTTGTTTCCTATTCCTTTTCGTATTGCTTTCCTAATTTCAGTTCTTTTCTTGCAAGGTACTCACTTTCCTAAAGCTGTCTCAAGGTAGTACCTTTCCTAATTACTTTGTTTCCTATTTTCCTTTACTTTCACAACCTTATTTTCATTTTGCAATTTCTGCCTCCCTCTTTCCACGTTTTTTTTTTCCTATCCATTTTTTTTTAAATCATAAACTTCTTCTCTCCTCATTTTGCCCCTCCTTTCATTCCATCCTCACGTTTGGCCTATCCTTCTTTTCCCCTCTTTCACATAGTCACTGGTCTCTTACCAATTTTGGCTGTGAAGATTACCGCAAACTAACATTGTCTCTTGATTTTGTTGAGTTTCAATCAAGAATATTACAGGAGGCAAGCTTGAGTGGTAAAAGGCAAGAGTGTTATGCATCAATTTAAAAGCCAAATTTGAGAGAAACATGAGCGGCATAAATTGTTTTGAGTGAAACACGTGAGTAGAGTGGTGAGGTCCATTCTTCTCCCTGTTTCTAACCTTTCAGGTACCGAATATGTATGGTCATAAAGAGCTTAGGGAAGATCTCAACTTCTTCCTAAAAGAAGTCCAAAAGCTAAATGCTGAAGTAGACCATTTGAAGTCTAATCGCAGCTCCAAGTCTAAAAGAGACTTGCATAGAAGATTGCAGGAGTTAAAACAAGGCTCCATGACTGTTGAGGGCTATCATAATGAGATGGAGTTAGCAATGATTAGAGCTGGGATAAAGGAGACTCCAGAAGCCACTATGGATCGCTTTATATGTGGGCTTAATCCTAGATTGGCTTGTGTTGCAGAAATGTGCAGCTTCATGGAGATTAAAGATTTGGTTTCTCTACGTAGTAAGCATGAGCGAGAACTCAAGAGACATAAATATTCAGAAAGACAACGCTCCTCTTGAAAGAAGAATAATCAAGAGAAAGATGTCATCTCCACGTCCAATTCAAAGGAGATGGATTCCATTATTTCGAATAATTGTGAAAAAGAAGAGAGTTTGAGCAAAGAAACAAGTGCAATAGAGAACATTGAGTGTTGTGAAAATAATGAGAGTAAAAATGAGAGTGTTTCTTTGAGCGAAGAGAAACATGGAAAGAGTTGTGAGAAAAATGAGGTTAAAGGTGATTGCAAGGATATTTCTTTGATTACTAACCATCTTAATCATCCTTTGCCCTGTGTTTCTGGTGTGTTGCAGGTAGTTGATTTGATTCCTGAAGTGCCACCCGATGGATTCTCATTTCATTCAAGCAATGTTGAAAAACATGCTGATAGCCTAAATTTTGTTATTCCCAATGACCTTTTGTCTTTGAGATGTCTTAAACTTCTCACATTGAATTGCCCTTGTTATATGAATTTTGTTGTTCACAGGTGTTCTTATTACGTTCAGATTGTGGTTAAGAGGCTTTCTTATTACCTAGATTTTGTTGTTGCTTTAGGTTATTTTGCAAATGCACAAGGGATTCACATAGTCATTTATATTTGGGTGCATGTGAGAAAGAAAAGATTTCTAGCCCAAAGCAATTTTCACCAGCTTCCGATATTAGAGTATCCTCACGTGACCTCAAGGAATCAAGATCCTTTTCAAGATCTTGCCAAGATCTATCACACAACTTACATGATTCTTCTACTCAGTAAATATTATTTCCAAATTCTTTTTGCAAATTCTAACTTCTTCCCTTTTGATCCAGGCCAAGATTCGAGGACGGATCTTTTCAAAGAGGGAGGGAATGATAGCATACAATATGGAGGTCATGAAGCCGAAGTAGTACTCATCCAATTAGAGGCCCAACAGGCCCTCCAGAGTATTCAGGAAATTTATAACTCAAGAATGTTTACATGGAGGAGGACATGGATCATTCCTTGGATGATGACGTGGACACGTGCGGAGCTTAATGTGACATATGGAAGGCCACCCCGAAAGCCACCATGGCATATGAGTCGTTGGAGTATAAATACTTGGACCTTGAGAAAGGCAAGAACATGCGTTCTAAGAGCCCAAAAGGAGCATTTGAAGCCAATTCTTATGTTATTAAAAGGCCCAACATAATTATATGTGCCCGGAGGAGTCCATTAGAGCTATAATCTTTTAAATTGGGGCCCAAATGCATCGTGTTATGGACCATGGGAGTTCCAGAACGTGATTCAACCATATTCAAGCCCAAATGGGTGTCTTAAAGGCCCATACGTGCTTATGGACGTGAATAGCAATTATGAAGATCTATTTGGAAGGTCCAAGAAGCATCAAGAAGGCGTCTTTATGTATTAGTTATGGTTTAATTTCGTTTTTTTAAGTTTCCATTTTTATTTGCATCAAATAAGGCCTTCTGGTCAAAGATTGCATAAGAATACTTTAGGTTAGTTTCCTATTTTTAGGTAGCAGCCTTTTTCTTCAAGAAAGGTAATTTCCTATTTCCTTGAGCCTTAGTAGCTGCCAACCAAGATAGTCAATCATCATTAAGGCACATTTATGGCATTTATGACCTAGGGTTCTTTGATTCTGGATTGTTCTTTTGCTGCCTATATAAGGCTACGTTTTTTGTAATTGGGGATCAGATTTGAATGAATGAATTTTAGAGAATTTTATTTCTCTTGAGTGAGCTTTGCTTGCCGCCTCGTATTCTCGTGGGAATACTCGACTGTATCAAGGACTGATCATCCTTGTGGTGTCTCCATGGCCAGGGTTGTAAGAGACAGGTTCTCTTAAGGTCCTACCTTCGATCGTTCGTCTAGTTTCCTAACTTGTTTCTAGCCGATCCGTATCCGTTCCTTATATCATTTGGTATCAGAGCTAAGGCTTGCTAGCTTTCAAGTTCTATCCTTTTGGTGTTTTCATTTTTGTTGCTTTCTCTATTGCTTCCGTTTTCCTTTCGTTTCCATTCTTCTCATTCTGTCTTCCTCCTTTCTTCCTTATTTTCGTCCCTTTTATTATTTTTTTTCGTTTTTTTCCCTTTTCCTCTCCTTCCCACCCATTGTTTTTTTTCTTTCTGTTCACTTGACCTGCTTTGCTCTTTTGAGTAGCAAAGAAAATTAAAATTAAAAAAGAATTCGTGAAGAAAAAAGGAAAGAAAAAAAAGTGCTGTTGTGTTGAAACAAAGAAGAGAGAGAGAGAGAGAGAGAGAGAGAGAAGGGGGCTGCAAAGTTGCTGAAAAAAAATTCGAAGAAAAAAAAAAAAAGGAGAGAGTTTCAGATTTTGGAGATTGCAGCACAAGAGACAAGTTTCCTAATTTGAAAGAGCTCCATTGCAAGTCACAATTAATTTCCTAAATCTTTATACTTGGGTGGTAAGACTCCTACTTTCCTCTATTTTATCTAGTTTCCTATTTTGAATTACTTTCCTATTTTCTTTCTTCAAGTTTCCTTCTTTCTTTTGTTTCCTATTCCTTTTCGTATTGCTTTCCTAATTTCAGTTCTTTTCTTGCAAGGTACTCACTTTCCTAAAGCTGTCTCAAGGTAGTACCTTTCCTAATTACTTTGTTTCCTATTTTCCTTTACTTTCACAACCTTATTTTCATTTTGCAATTTCTGCCTCCCTCTTTCCACGTTTTTTTTTTCCTATCCATTTTTTTTTAAATCATAAACTTCTTCTCTCCTCATTTTGCCCCTCCTTTCATTCCATCCTCACGTTTGGCCTATCCTTCTTTTCCCCTCTTTCACATAGTCACTGGTCTCTTACCAATTTTGGCTGTGAAGATTACCGCAAACTAACATTGTCTCTTGATTTTGTTGAGTTTCAATCAAGAATATTACAGGAGGCAAGCTTGAGTGGTAAAAGGCAAGAGTGTTATGCATCAATTTAAAAGCCAAATTTGAGAGAAACATGAGCGGCATAAATTGTTTTGAGTGAAACACGTGAGTAGAGTGGTGAGGTCCATTCTTCTCCCTGTTTCTAACCTTTCAGGTACCGAATATGTATGGTCATAAAGAGCTTAGGGAAGATCTCAACTTCTTCCTAAAAGAAGTCCAAAAGCTAAATGCTGAAGTAGACCATTTGAAGTCTAATCGCAGCTCCAAGTCTAAAAGAGACTTGCATAGAAGATTGCAGGAGTTAAAACAAGGCTCCATGACTGTTGAGGGCTATCATAATGAGATGGAGTTAGCAATGATTAGAGCTGGGATAAAGGAGACTCCAGAAGCCACTATGGATCGCTTTATATGTGGGCTTAATCCTAGATTGGCTTGTGTTGCAGAAATGTGCAGCTTCATGGAGATTAAAGATTTGGTTTCTCTACGTAGTAAGCATGAGCGAGAACTCAAGAGACATAAATATTCAGAAAGACAACGCTCCTCTTGAAAGAAGAATAATCAAGAGAAAGATGTCATCTCCACGTCCAATTCAAAGGAGATGGATTCCATTATTTCGAATAATTGTGAAAAAAGAAGAGAGTTTGAGCAAAGAAACAAGTGCAATAGAGAACATTGAGTGTTGTGAAAATAATGAGAGTAAAAATGAGAGTGTTTCTTTGAGCGAAGAGAAACATGGAAAGAGTTGTGAGAAAAATGAGGTTAAAGGTGATTGCAAGGATATTTCTTTGATTACTAACCATCTTAATCATCCTTTGCCCTGTGTTTCTGGTGTGTTGCAGGTAGTTGATTTGATTCCTGAAGTGCCACCCGATGGATTCTCATTTCATTCAAGCAATGTTGAAAAACATGCTGATAGCCTAAATTTTGTTATTCCCAATGACCTTTTTGTCTTTGAGATGTCTTAAACTTCTCACATTGAATTGTCCTTGTTATATGAATTTTGTTGTTCACAGGTGTTCTTATTACGTTCAGATTGTGGTTAAGAGGCTTTCTTATTACCTAGATTTTGTTGTTGCTTTAGGTTATTTTGCAAATGCACAAGGGATTCACATAGTCATTTATATTTGGGTGCATGTGAGAAAGAAAAGATTTCTAGCCCAAAGCAATTTTCACCAGCTTCCGATATTAGAGTATCCTCACGTGACCTCAAGGAATCAAGATCCTTTTCAAGATCTTGCCAAGATCTATCACACAACTTACATGATTCTTCTACTCAGTAAATATTATTTCCAAATTCTTTTTGCAAATTCTAACTTCTTCCCTTTTGATCCAGGCCAAGATTCGAGGACGGATCTTTTCAAAGAGGGAGGGAATGATAGCATACAATATGGAGGTCATGAAGCCGAAGTAGTACTCATCCAATTAGAGGCCCAACAGGCCCTCCAGAGTATTCAGGAAATTTATAACTCAAGAATGTTTACATGGAGGAGGACATGGATCATTCCTTGGATGATGACGTGGACACGTGCGGAGCTTAATGTGACATATGGAAGGCCACCCCGAAAGCCACCATGGCATATGAGTCGTTGGAGTATAAATACTTGGACCTTGAGAAAGGCAAGAACATGCGTTCTAAGAGCCCAAAAGGAGCATTTGAAGCCAATTCTTATGTTATTAAAAGGCCCAACATAATTATATGTGCCCGGAGGAGTCCATTAGAGCTATAATCTTTTAAATTGGGGCCCAAATGCATCGTGTTATGGACCATGGGAGTTCCAGAACGTGATTCAACCATATTCAAGCCCAAATGGGTGTCTTAAAGGCCCATACGTGCTTATGGACGTGAATAGCAATTATGAAGATCTATTTGGAAGGTCCAAGAAGCATCAAGAAGGCGTCTTTATGTATTAGTTATGGTTTAATTTCGTTTTTTTAAGTTTCCATTTTTATTTGCATCAAATAAGGCCTTCTGGTCAAAGATTGCATAAGAATACTTTAGGTTAGTTTCCTATTTTTAGGTAGCAGCCTTTTTCTTCAAGAAAGGTAATTTCCTATTTCCTTGAGCCTTAGTAGCTGCCAACCAAGATAGTCAATCATCATTAAGGCACATTTATGGCATTTATGACCTAGGGTTCTTTGATTCTGGATTGTTCTTTTGCTGCCTATATAAGGCTACGTTTTTTGTAATTGGGGATCAGATTTGAATGAATGAATTTTAGAGAATTTTATTTCTCTTGAGTGAGCTTTGCTTGCCGCCTCGTATTCTCGTGGGAATACTCGACTGTATCAAGGACTGATCATCCTTGTGGTGTCTCCATGGCCAGGGTTGTAAGAGACAGGTTCTCTTAAGGTCCTACCTTCGATCGTTCGTCTAGTTTCCTAACTTGTTTCTAGCCGATCCGTATCCGTTCCTTATATCATTTGGTATCAGAGCTAAGGCTTGCTAGCTTTCAAGTTCTATCCTTTTGGTGTTTTCATTTTTGTTGCTTTCTCTATTGCTTCCGTTTTCCTTTCGTTTCCATTCTTCTCATTCTGTCTTCCTCCTTTCTTCCTTATTTTCGTCCCTTTTATTATTTTTTTTCGTTTTTTTCCCTTTTCCTCTCCTTCCCACCCATTGTTTTTTTTCTTTCTGTTCACTTGACCTGCTTTGCTCTTTTGAGTAGCAAAGAAAATTAAAATTAAAAAAGAATTCGTGAAGAAAAAAGGAAAGAAAAAAAAGTGCTGTTGTGTTGAAACAAAGAAGAGAGAGAGAGAGAGAGAGAGAGAGAGAAAGGGGGCTGCAAAGTTGCTGAAAAAAAATTCGAAGAAAAAAAAAAAAGGAGAGAGTTTCAGATTTTGGAGATTGCAGCACAAGAGACAAGTTTCCTAATTTGAAAGAGCCTCCATTGCAAGTCACAATTAATTTCCTAAATCTTTATACTTGGGTGGTAAGACTCCTACTTTCCTCTATTTTATCTAGTTTCCTATTTTGAATTACTTTCCTATTTTCTTTCTTCAAGTTTCCTTCTTTCTTTTGTTTCCTATTCCTTTTCGTATTGCTTTCCTAATTTCAGTTCTTTTCTTGCAAGGTACTCACTTTCCTAAAGCTGTCTCAAGGTAGTACCTTTCCTAATTACTTTGTTTCCTATTTTCCTTTACTTTCACAACCTTATTTTCATTTTGCAATTTCTGCCTCCCTCTTTCCACGTTTTTTTTTTCCTATCCATTTTTTTTTAAATCATAAACTTCTTCTCTCCTCATTTTGCCCCTCCTTTCATTCCATCCTCACGTTTGGCCTATCCTTCTTTTCCCCTCTTTCACATAGTCACTGGTCTCTTACCAATTTTGGCTGTGAAGATTACCGCAAACTAACATTGTCTCTTGATTTTGTTGAGTTTCAATCAAGAATATTACAGGAGGCAAGCTTGAGTGGTAAAAGGCAAGAGTGTTATGCATCAATTTAAAAGCCAAATTTGAGAGAAACATGAGCGGCATAAATTGTTTTGAGTGAAACACGTGAGTAGAGTGGTGAGGTCCATTCTTCTCCCTGTTTCTAACCTTTCAGGTACCGAATATGTATGGTCATAAAGAGCTTAGGGAAGATCTCAACTTCTTCCTAAAAGAAGTCCAAAAGCTAAATGCTGAAGTAGACCATTTGAAGTCTAATCGCAGCTCCAAGTCTAAAAGAGACTTGCATAGAAGATTGCAGGAGTTAAAACAAGGCTCCATGACTGTTGAGGGCTATCATAATGAGATGGAGTTAGCAATGATTAGAGCTGGGATAAAGGAGACTCCAGAAGCCACTATGGATCGCTTTATATGTGGGCTTAATCCTAGATTGGCTTGTGTTGCAGAAATGTGCAGCTTCATGGAGATTAAAGATTTGGTTTCTCTACGTAGTAAGCATGAGCGAGAACTCAAGAGACATAAATATTCAGAAAGACAACGCTCCTCTTGAAAGAAGAATAATCAAGAGAAAGATGTCATCTCCACGTCCAATTCAAAGGAGATGGATTCCATTATTTCGAATAATTGTGAAAAAAGAAGAGAGTTTGAGCAAAGAAACAAGTGCAATAGAGAACATTGAGTGTTGTGAAAATAATGAGAGTAAAAATGAGAGTGTTTCTTTGAGCGAAGAGAAACATGGAAAGAGTTGTGAGAAAAATGAGGTTAAAGGTGATTGCAAGGATATTTCTTTGATTACTAACCATCTTAATCATCCTTTGCCCTGTGTTTCTGGTGTGTTGCAGGTAGTTGATTTGATTCCTGAAGTGCCACCCGATGGATTCTCATTTCATTCAAGCAATGTTGAAAAACATGCTGATAGCCTAAATTTTGTTATTCCCAATGACCTTTTTGTCTTTGAGATGTCTTAAACTTCTCACATTGAATTGTCCTTGTTATATGAATTTTGTTGTTCACAGGTGTTCTTATTACGTTCAGATTGTGGTTAAGAGGCTTTCTTATTACCTAGATTTTGTTGTTGCTTTAGGTTATTTTGCAAATGCACAAGGGATTCACATAGTCATTTATATTTGGGTGCATGTGAGAAAGAAAAGATTTCTAGCCCAAAGCAATTTTCACCAGCTTCCGATATTAGAGTATCCTCACGTGACCTCAAGGAATCAAGATCCTTTTCAAGATCTTGCCAAGATCTATCACACAACTTACATGATTCTTCTACTCAGTAAATATTATTTCCAAATTCTTTTTGCAAATTCTAACTTCTTCCCTTTTGATCCAGGCCAAGATTCGAGGACGGATCTTTTCAAAGAGGGAGGGAATGATAGCATACAATATGGAGGTCATGAAGCCGAAGTAGTACTCATCCAATTAGAGGCCCAACAGGCCCTCCAGAGTATTCAGGAAATTTATAACTCAAGAATGTTTACATGGAGGAGGACATGGATCATTCCTTGGATGATGACGTGGACACGTGCGGAGCTTAATGTGACATATGGAAGGCCACCCCGAAAGCCACCATGGCATATGAGTCGTTGGAGTATAAATACTTGGACCTTGAGAAAGGCAAGAACATGCGTTCTAAGAGCCCAAAAGGAGCATTTGAAGCCAATTCTTATGTTATTAAAAGGCCCAACATAATTATATGTGCCCGGAGGAGTCCATTAGAGCTATAATCTTTTAAATTGGGGCCCAAATGCATCGTGTTATGGACCATGGGAGTTCCAGAACGTGATTCAACCATATTCAAGCCCAAATGGGTGTCTTAAAGGCCCATACGTGCTTATGGACGTGAATAGCAATTATGAAGATCTATTTGGAAGGTCCAAGAAGCATCAAGAAGGCGTCTTTATGTATTAGTTATGGTTTAATTTCGTTTTTTTAAGTTTCCATTTTTATTTGCATCAAATAAGGCCTTCTGGTCAAAGATTGCATAAGAATACTTTAGGTTAGTTTCCTATTTTTAGGTAGCAGCCTTTTTCTTCAAGAAAGGTAATTTCCTATTTCCTTGAGCCTTAGTAGCTGCCAACCAAGATAGTCAATCATCATTAAGGCACATTTATGGCATTTATGACCTAGGGTTCTTTGATTCTGGATTGTTCTTTTGCTGCCTATATAAGGCTACGTTTTTTGTAATTGGGGATCAGATTTGAATGAATGAATTTTAGAGAATTTTATTTCTCTTGAGTGAGCTTTGCTTGCCGCCTCGTATTCTCGTGGGAATACTCGACTGTATCAAGGACTGATCATCCTTGTGGTGTCTCCATGGCCAGGGTTGTAAGAGACAGGTTCTCTTAAGGTCCTACCTTCGATCGTTCGTCTAGTTTCCTAACTTGTTTCTAGCCGATCCGTATCCGTTCCTTATATCATTTGGTATCAGAGCTAAGGCTTGCTAGCTTTCAAGTTCTATCCTTTTGGTGTTTTCATTTTTGTTGCTTTCTCTATTGCTTCCGTTTTCCTTTCGTTTCCATTCTTCTCATTCTGTCTTCCTCCTTTCTTCCTTATTTTCGTCCCTTTTATTATTTTTTTTCGTTTTTTTCCCTTTTCCTCTCCTTCCCACCCATTGTTTTTTTTCTTTCTGTTCACTTGACCTGCTTTGCTCTTTTGAGTAGCAAAGAAAATTAAAATTAAAAAAGAATTCGTGAAGAAAAAAGGAAAGAAAAAAAAGTGCTGTTGTGTTGAAACAAAGAAGAGAGAGAGAGAGAGAGAGAGAGAGAGAAAGGGGGCTGCAAAGTTGCTGAAAAAAAATTCGAAGAAAAAAAAAAAAGGAGAGAGTTTCAGATTTTGGAGATTGCAGCACAAGAGACAAGTTTCCTAATTTGAAAGAGCTCCATTGCAAGTCACAATTAATTTCCTAAATCTTTATACTTGGGTGGTAAGACTCCTACTTTCCTCTATTTTATCTAGTTTCCTATTTTGAATTACTTTCCTATTTTCTTTCTTCAAGTTTCCTTCTTTCTTTTGTTTCCTATTCCTTTTCGTATTGCTTTCCTAATTTCAGTTCTTTTCTTGCAAGGTACTCACTTTCCTAAAGCTGTCTCAAGGTAGTACCTTTCCTAATTACTTTGTTTCCTATTTTCCTTTACTTTCACAACCTTATTTTCATTTTGCAATTTCTGCCTCCCTCTTTCCACGTTTTTTTTTTCCTATCCATTTTTTTTTAAATCATAAACTTCTTCTCTCCTCATTTTGCCCCTCCTTTCATTCCATCCTCACGTTTGGCCTATCCTTCTTTTCCCCTCTTTCACATAGTCACTGGTCTCTTACCAATTTTGGCTGTGAAGATTACCGCAAACTAACATTGTCTCTTGATTTTGTTGAGTTTCAATCAAGAATATTACAGGAGGCAAGCTTGAGTGGTAAAAGGCAAGAGTGTTATGCATCAATTTAAAAGCCAAATTTGAGAGAAACATGAGCGGCATAAATTGTTTTGAGTGAAACACGTGAGTAGAGTGGTGAGGTCCATTCTTCTCCCTGTTTCTAACCTTTCAGGTACCGAATATGTATGGTCATAAAGAGCTTAGGGAAGATCTCAACTTCTTCCTAAAAGAAGTCCAAAAGCTAAATGCTGAAGTAGACCATTTGAAGTCTAATCGCAGCTCCAAGTCTAAAAGAGACTTGCATAGAAGATTGCAGGAGTTAAAACAAGGCTCCATGACTGTTGAGGGCTATCATAATGAGATGGAGTTAGCAATGATTAGAGCTGGGATAAAGGAGACTCCAGAAGCCACTATGGATCGCTTTATATGTGGGCTTAATCCTAGATTGGCTTGTGTTGCAGAAATGTGCAGCTTCATGGAGATTAAAGATTTGGTTTCTCTACGTAGTAAGCATGAGCGAGAACTCAAGAGACATAAATATTCAGAAAGACAACGCTCCTCTTGAAAGAAGAATAATCAAGAGAAAGATGTCATCTCCACGTCCAATTCAAAGGAGATGGATTCCATTATTTCGAATAATTGTGAAAAAAGAAGAGAGTTTGAGCAAAGAAACAAGTGCAATAGAGAACATTGAGTGTTGTGAAAATAATGAGAGTAAAAATGAGAGTGTTTCTTTGAGCGAAGAGAAACATGGAAAGAGTTGTGAGAAAAATGAGGTTAAAGGTGATTGCAAGGATATTTCTTTGATTACTAACCATCTTAATCATCCTTTGCCCTGTGTTTCTGGTGTGTTGCAGGTAGTTGATTTGATTCCTGAAGTGCCACCCGATGGATTCTCATTTCATTCAAGCAATGTTGAAAAACATGCTGATAGCCTAAATTTTGTTATTCCCAATGACCTTTTGTCTTTGAGATGTCTTAAACTTCTCACATTGAATTGCCCTTGTTATATGAATTTTGTTGTTCACAGGTGTTCTTATTACGTTCAGATTGTGGTTAAGAGGCTTTCTTATTACCTAGATTTTGTTGTTGCTTTAGGTTATTTTGCAAATGCACAAGGGATTCACATAGTCATTTATATTTGGGTGCATGTGAGAAAGAAAAGATTTCTAGCCCAAAGCAATTTTCACCAGCTTCCGATATTAGAGTATCCTCACGTGACCTCAAGGAATCAAGATCCTTTTCAAGATCTTGCCAAGATCTATCACACAACTTACATGATTCTTCTACTCAGTAAATATTATTTCCAAATTCTTTTTGCAAATTCTAACTTCTTCCCTTTTGATCCAGGCCAAGATTCGAGGACGGATCTTTTCAAAGAGGGAGGGAATGATAGCATACAATATGGAGGTCATGAAGCCGAAGTAGTACTCATCCAATTAGAGGCCCAACAGGCCCTCCAGAGTATTCAGGAAATTTATAACTCAAGAATGTTTACATGGAGGAGGACATGGATCATTCCTTGGATGATGACGTGGACACGTGCGGAGCTTAATGTGACATATGGAAGGCCACCCCGAAAGCCACCATGGCATATGAGTCGTTGGAGTATAAATACTTGGACCTTGAGAAAGGCAAGAACATGCGTTCTAAGAGCCCAAAAGGAGCATTTGAAGCCAATTCTTATGTTATTAAAAGGCCCAACATAATTATATGTGCCCGGAGGAGTCCATTAGAGCTATAATCTTTTAAATTGGGGCCCAAATGCATCGTGTTATGGACCATGGGAGTTCCAGAACGTGATTCAACCATATTCAAGCCCAAATGGGTGTCTTAAAGGCCCATACGTGCTTATGGACGTGAATAGCAATTATGAAGATCTATTTGGAAGGTCCAAGAAGCATCAAGAAGGCGTCTTTATGTATTAGTTATGGTTTAATTTCGTTTTTTTAAGTTTCCATTTTTATTTGCATCAAATAAGGCCTTCTGGTCAAAGATTGCATAAGAATACTTTAGGTTAGTTTCCTATTTTTAGGTAGCAGCCTTTTTCTTCAAGAAAAGGTAATTTCCTATTTCCTTGAGCCTTAGTAGCTGCCAACCAAGATAGTCAATCATCATTAAGGCACATTTATGGCATTTATGACCTAGGGTTCTTTGATTCTGGATTGTTCTTTTGCTGCCTATATAAGGCTACGTTTTTTGTAATTGGGGATCAGATTTGAATGAATGAATTTTAGAGAATTTTATTTCTCTTGAGTGAGCTTTGCTTGCCGCCTCGTATTCTCGTGGGAATACTCGACTGTATCAAGGACTGATCATCCTTGTGGTGTCTCCATGGCCAGGGTTGTAAGAGACAGGTTCTCTTAAGGTCCTACCTTCGATCGTTCGTCTAGTTTCCTAACTTGTTTCTAGCCGATCCGTATCCGTTCCTTATATCATTTGGTATCAGAGCTAAGGCTTGCTAGCTTTCAAGTTCTATCCTTTTGGTGTTTTCATTTTTGTTGCTTTCTCTATTGCTTCCGTTTTCCTTTCGTTTCCATTCTTCTCATTCTGTCTTCCTCCTTTCTTCCTTATTTTCGTCCCTTTTATTATTTTTTTTCGTTTTTTTCCCTTTTCCTCTCCTTCCCACCCATTGTTTTTTTTCTTTCTGTTCACTTGACCTGCTTTGCTCTTTTGAGTAGCAAAGAAAATTAAAATTAAAAAAGAATTCGTGAAGAAAAAAGGAAAGAAAAAAAAGTGCTGTTGTGTTGAAACAAAGAAGAGAGAGAGAGAGAGAGAGAGAGAGAGAAAGGGGGCTGCAAAGTTGCTGAAAAAAAATTCGAAGAAAAAAAAAAAAAGGAGAGAGTTTCAGATTTTGGAGATTGCAGCACAAGAGACAAGTTTCCTAATTTGAAAGAGCTTCCATTGCAAGTCACAATTAATTTCCTAAATCTTTATACTTGGGTGGTAAGACTCCTACTTTCCTCTATTTTATCTAGTTTCCTATTTTGAATTACTTTCCTATTTTCTTTCTTCAAGTTTCCTTCTTTCTTTTGTTTCCTATTCCTTTTCGTATTGCTTTCCTAATTTCAGTTCTTTTCTTGCAAGGTACTCACTTTCCTAAAGCTGTCTCAAGGTAGTACCTTTCCTAATTACTTTGTTTCCTATTTTCCTTTACTTTCACAACCTTATTTTCATTTTGCAATTTCTGCCTCCCTCTTTCCACGTTTTTTTTTTCCTATCCATTTTTTTTTAAATCATAAACTTCTTCTCTCCTCATTTTGCCCCTCCTTTCATTCCATCCTCACGTTTGGCCTATCCTTCTTTTCCCCTCTTTCACATAGTCACTGGTCTCTTACCAATTTTGGCTGTGAAGATTACCGCAAACTAACATTGTCTCTTGATTTTGTTGAGTTTCAATCAAGAATATTACAGGAGGCAAGCTTGAGTGGTAAAAGGCAAGAGTGTTATGCATCAATTTAAAAGCCAAATTTGAGAGAAACATGAGCGGCATAAATTGTTTTGAGTGAAACACGTGAGTAGAGTGGTGAGGTCCATTCTTCTCCCTGTTTCTAACCTTTCAGGTACCGAATATGTATGGTCATAAAGAGCTTAGGGAAGATCTCAACTTCTTCCTAAAAGAAGTCCAAAAGCTAAATGCTGAAGTAGACCATTTGAAGTCTAATCGCAGCTCCAAGTCTAAAAGAGACTTGCATAGAAGATTGCAGGAGTTAAAACAAGGCTCCATGACTGTTGAGGGCTATCATAATGAGATGGAGTTAGCAATGATTAGAGCTGGGATAAAGGAGACTCCAGAAGCCACTATGGATCGCTTTATATGTGGGCTTAATCCTAGATTGGCTTGTGTTGCAGAAATGTGCAGCTTCATGGAGATTAAAGATTTGGTTTCTCTACGTAGTAAGCATGAGCGAGAACTCAAGAGACATAAATATTCAGAAAGACAACGCTCCTCTTGAAAGAAGAATAATCAAGAGAAAGATGTCATCTCCACGTCCAATTCAAAGGAGATGGATTCCATTATTTCGAATAATTGTGAAAAAGAAGAGAGTTTGAGCAAAGAAACAAGTGCAATAGAGAACATTGAGTGTTGTGAAAATAATGAGAGTAAAAATGAGAGTGTTTCTTTGAGCGAAGAGAAACATGGAAAGAGTTGTGAGAAAAATGAGGTTAAAGGTGATTGCAAGGATATTTCTTTGATTACTAACCATCTTAATCATCCTTTGCCCTGTGTTTCTGGTGTGTTGCAGGTAGTTGATTTGATTCCTGAAGTGCCACCCGATGGATTCTCATTTCATTCAAGCAATGTTGAAAAACATGCTGATAGCCTAAATTTTGTTATTCCCAATGACCTTTTTGTCTTTGAGATGTCTTAAACTTCTCACATTGAATTGTCCTTGTTATATGAATTTTGTTGTTCACAGGTGTTCTTATTACGTTCAGATTGTGGTTAAGAGGCTTTCTTATTACCTAGATTTTGTTGTTGCTTTAGGTTATTTTGCAAATGCACAAGGGATTCACATAATCATTTATATTTGGGTGCATGTGAGAAAGAAAAGATTTCTAGCCCAAAGCAATTTTCACCAGCTTCCGATATTAGAGTATCCTCACGTGACCTCAAGGAATCAAGATCCTTTTCAAGATCTTGCCAAGATCTATCACACAACTTACATGATTCTTCTACTCAGTAAATATTATTTCCAAATTCTTTTTGCAAATTCTAACTTCTTCCCTTTTGATCCAGGCCAAGATTCGAGGACGGATCTTTTCAAAGAGGGAGGGAATGATAGCATACAATATGGAGGTCATGAAGCCGAAGTAGTACTCATCCAATTAGAGGCCCAACAGGCCCTCCAGAGTATTCAGGAAATTTATAACTCAAGAATGTTTACATGGAGGAGGACATGGATCATTCCTTGGATGATGACGTGGACACGTGCGGAGCTTAATGTGACATATGGAAGGCCACCCCGAAAGCCACCATGGCATATGAGTCGTTGGAGTATAAATACTTGGACCTTGAGAAAGGCAAGAACATGCGTTCTAAGAGCCCAAAAGGAGCATTTGAAGCCAATTCTTATGTTATTAAAAGGCCCAACATAATTATATGTGCCCGGAGGAGTCCATTAGAGCTATAATCTTTTAAATTGGGGCCCAAATGCATCGTGTTATGGACCATGGGAGTTCCAGAACGTGATTCAACCATATTCAAGCCCAAATGGGTGTCTTAAAGGCCCATACGTGCTTATGGACGTGAATAGCAATTATGAAGATCTATTTGGAAGGTCCAAGAAGCATCAAGAAGGCGTCTTTATGTATTAGTTATGGTTTAATTTCGTTTTTTTAAGTTTCCATTTTTATTTGCATCAAATAAGGCCTTCTGGTCAAAGATTGCATAAGAATACTTTAGGTTAGTTTCCTATTTTTAGGTAGCAGCCTTTTTCTTCAAGAAAAGGTAATTTCCTATTTCCTTGAGCCTTAGTAGCTGCCAACCAAGATAGTCAATCATCATTAAGGCACATTTATGGCATTTATGACCTAGGGTTCTTTGATTCTGGATTGTTCTTTTGCTGCCTATATAAGGCTACGTTTTTTGTAATTGGGGATCAGATTTGAATGAATGAATTTTAGAGAATTTTATTTCTCTTGAGTGAGCTTTGCTTGCCGCCTCGTATTCTCGTGGGAATACTCGACTGTATCAAGGACTGATCATCCTTGTGGTGTCTCCATGGCCAGGGTTGTAAGAGACAGGTTCTCTTAAGGTCCTACCTTCGATCGTTCGTCTAGTTTCCTAACTTGTTTCTAGCCGATCCGTATCCGTTCCTTATATCATTTGGTATCAGAGCTAAGGCTTGCTAGCTTTCAAGTTCTATCCTTTTGGTGTTTTCATTTTTGTTGCTTTCTCTATTGCTTCCGTTTTCCTTTCGTTTCCATTCTTCTCATTCTGTCTTCCTCCTTTCTTCCTTATTTTCGTCCCTTTTATTATTTTTTTTCGTTTTTTTCCCTTTTCCTCTCCTTCCCACCCATTGTTTTTTTTCTTTCTGTTCACTTGACCTGCTTTGCTCTTTTGAGTAGCAAAGAAAATTAAAATTAAAAAAGAATTCGTGAAGAAAAAAGGAAAGAAAAAAAAGTGCTGTTGTGTTGAAACAAAGAAGAGAGAGAGAGAGAGAGAGAGAGAGAAAGGGGGCTGCAAAGTTGCTGAAAAAAAATTCGAAGAAAAAAAAAAAAAGGAGAGAGTTTCAGATTTTGGAGATTGCAGCACAAGAGACAAGTTTCCTAATTTGAAAGAGCTTCCATTGCAAGTCACAATTAATTTCCTAAATCTTTATACTTGGGTGGTAAGACTCCTACTTTCCTCTATTTTATCTAGTTTCCTATTTTGAATTACTTTCCTATTTTCTTTCTTCAAGTTTCCTTCTTTCTTTTGTTTCCTATTCCTTTTCGTATTGCTTTCCTAATTTCAGTTCTTTTCTTGCAAGGTACTCACTTTCCTAAAGCTGTCTCAAGGTAGTACCTTTCCTAATTACTTTGTTTCCTATTTTCCTTTACTTTCACAACCTTATTTTCATTTTGCAATTTCTGCCTCCCTTTTCCACGTTTTTTTTTTCCTATCCATTTTTTTTTAAATCATAAACTTCTTCTCTCCTCATTTTGCCCCTCCTTTCATTCCATCCTCACGTTTGGCCTATCCTTCTTTTCCCCTCTTTCACATAGTCACTGGTCTCTTACCAATTTTGGCTGTGAAGATTACCGCAAACTAACATTGTCTCTTGATTTTGTTGAGTTTCAATCAAGAATATTACAGGAGGCAAGCTTGAGTGGTAAAAGGCAAGAGTGTTATGCATCAATTTAAAAGCCAAATTTGAGAGAAACATGAGCGGCATAAATTGTTTTGAGTGAAACACGTGAGTAGAGTGGTGAGGTCCATTCTTCTCCCTGTTTCTAACCTTTCAGGTACCGAATATGTATGGTCATAAAGAGCTTAGGGAAGATCTCAACTTCTTCCTAAAAGAAGTCCAAAAGCTAAATGCTGAAGTAGACCATTTGAAGTCTAATCGCAGCTCCAAGTCTAAAAGAGACTTGCATAGAAGATTGCAGGAGTTAAAACAAGGCTCCATGACTGTTGAGGGCTATCATAATGAGATGGAGTTAGCAATGATTAGAGCTGGGATAAAGGAGACTCCAGAAGCCACTATGGATCGCTTTATATGTGGGCTTAATCCTAGATTGGCTTGTGTTGCAGAAATGTGCAGCTTCATGGAGATTAAAGATTTGGTTTCTCTACGTAGTAAGCATGAGCGAGAACTCAAGAGACATAAATATTCAGAAAGACAACGCTCCTCTTCAAAGAAGAATAATCAAGAGAAAGATGTCATCTCCACGTCCAATTCAAAGGAGATGGATTCCATTATTTCGAATAATTGTGAAAAAAGAAGAGAGTTTGAGCAAAGAAACAAGTGCAATAGAGAACATTGAGTGTTGTGAAAATAATGAGAGTAAAAATGAGAGTGTTTCTTTGAGCGAAGAGAAACATGGAAAGAGTTGTGAGAAAAATGAGGTTAAAGGTGATTGCAAGGATATTTCTTTGATTACTAACCATCTTAATCATCCTTTGCCCTGTGTTTCTGGTGTGTTGCAGGTAGTTGATTTGATTCCTGAAGTGCCACCCGATGGATTCTCATTTCATTCAAGCAATGTTGAAAAACATGCTGATAGCCTAAATTTTGTTATTCCCAATGACCTTTTTGTCTTTGAGATGTCTTAAACTTCTCACATTGAATTGTCCTTGTTATATGAATTTTGTTGTTCACAGGTGTTCTTATTACGTTCAGATTGTGGTTAAGAGGCTTTCTTATTACCTAGATTTTGTTGTTGCTTTAGGTTATTTTGCAAATGCACAAGGGATTCACATAGTCATTTATATTTGGGTGCATGTGAGAAAGAAAAGATTTCTAGCCCAAAGCAATTTTCACCAGCTTCCGATATTAGAGTATCCTCACGTGACCTCAAGGAATCAAGATCCTTTTCAAGATCTTGCCAAGATCTATCACACAACTTACATGATTCTTCTACTCAGTAAATATTATTTCCAAATTCTTTTTGCAAATTCTAACTTCTTCCCTTTTGATCCAGGCCAAGATTCGAGGACGGATCTTTTCAAAGAGGGAGGGAATGATAGCATACAATATGGAGGTCATGAAGCCGAAGTAGTACTCATCCAATTAGAGGCCCAACAGGCCCTCCAGAGTATTCAGGAAATTTATAACTCAAGAATGTTTACATGGAGGAGGACATGGATCATTCCTTGGATGATGACGTGGACACGTGCGGAGCTTAATGTGACATATGGAAGGCCACCCCGAAAGCCACCATGGCATATGAGTCGTTGGAGTATAAATACTTGGACCTTGAGAAAGGCAAGAACATGCGTTCTAAGAGCCCAAAAGGAGCATTTGAAGCCAATTCTTATGTTATTAAAAGGCCCAACATAATTATATGTGCCCGGAGGAGTCCATTAGAGCTATAATCTTTTAAATTGGGGCCCAAATGCATCGTGTTATGGACCATGGGAGTTCCAGAACGTGATTCAACCATATTCAAGCCCAAATGGGTGTCTTAAAGGCCCATACGTGCTTATGGACGTGAATAGCAATTATGAAGATCTATTTGGAAGGTCCAAGAAGCATCAAGAAGGCGTCTTTATGTATTAGTTATGGTTTAATTTCGTTTTTTTAAGTTTCCATTTTTATTTGCATCAAATAAGGCCTTCTGGTCAAAGATTGCATAAGAATACTTTAGGTTAGTTTCCTATTTTTAGGTAGCAGCCTTTTTCTTCAAGAAAAGGTAATTTCCTATTTCCTTGAGCCTTAGTAGGTGCCAACCAAGATAGTCAATCATCATTAAGGCACATTTATGGCATTTATGACCTAGGGTTCTTTGATTCTGGATTGTTCTTTTGCTGCCTATATAAGGCTACGTTTTTTGTAATTGGGGATCAGATTTGAATGAATGAATTTTAGAGAATTTTATTTCTCTTGAGTGAGCTTTGCTTGCCGCCTCGTATTCTCGTGGGAATACTCGACTGTATCAAGGACTGATCATCCTTGTGGTGTCTCCATGGCCAGGGTTGTAAGAGACAGGTTCTCTTAAGGTCCTACCTTCGATCGTTCGTCTAGTTTCCTAACTTGTTTCTAGCCGATCCGTATCCGTTCCTTATATCATTTGGTATCAGAGCTAAGGCTTGCTAGCTTTCAAGTTCTATCCTTTTGGTGTTTTCATTTTTGTTGCTTTCTCTATTGCTTCCGTTTTCCTTTCGTTTCCATTCTTCTCATTCTGTCTTCCTCCTTTCTTCCTTATTTTCGTCCCTTTTATTATTTTTTTCGTTTTTTTCCCTTTTCCTCTCCTTCCCACCCATTGTTTTTTTTTTCTGTTCACTTGACCTGCTTTGCTCTTTTGAGTAGCAAAGAAAATTAAAATTAAAAAAGAATTCGTGAAGAAAAAGGAAAGAAAAAAAAAGTGCTGTTGTGTTGAAACAAAGAAGAGAGAGAGAGAGAGAGAGAGAGAGAAGAGGGGGGGCTGCAAAGTTGCTGAAAAAAAATTCGAAGAAAAAAAAAAAAGGAGAGAGTTTCAGATTTTGGAGATTGCAGCACAAGAGACAAGTTTCCTAATTTGAAAGAGCTTCCATTGCAAGTCACAATTAATTTCCTAAATCTTTATACTTGGGTGGTAAGACTCCTACTTTCCTCTATTTTATCTAGTTTCCTATTTTGAATTACTTTCCTATTTTCTTTCTTCAAGTTTCCTTCTTCTTTTGTTTCCTATTCCTTTTCGTATTGCTTTCCTAATTTCAGTTCTTTTCTTGCAAGGTACTCACTTTCCTAAAGCTGTCTCAAGGTAGTACCTTTCCTAATTACTTTGTTTCCTATTTTCCTTTACTTTCACAACCTTATTTTCATTTTGCAATTTCTGCCTCCCTTTTCCACGTTTTTTTTTCCTATCCATTTTTTTTAAATCATAAACTTCTTCTCTCCTCATTTTGCCCCTCCTTTCATTCCATCCTCACGTTTGGCCTATCCTTCTTTTCCCCTCTTTCACATAGTCACTGGTCTCTTACCAATTTTGGCTGTGAAGATTACCGCAAACTAACATTGTCTCTTGATTTTGTTGAGTTTCAATCAAGAATATTACAGGAGGCAAGCTTGAGTGGTAAAAGGCAAGAGTGTTATGCATCAATTTAAAAGCCAAATTTGAGAGAAACATGAGCGGCATAAATTGTTTTGAGTGAAACACGTGAGTAGAGTGGTGAGGTCCATTCTTCTCCCTGTTTCTAACCTTTCAGGTACCGAATATGTATGGTCATAAAGAGCTTAGGGAAGATCTCAACTTCTTCCTAAAAGAAGTCCAAAAGCTAAATGCTGAAGTAGACCATTTGAAGTCTAATCGCAGCTCCAAGTCTAAAAGAGACTTGCATAGAAGATTGCAGGAGTTAAAACAAGGCTCCATGACTGTTGAGGGCTATCATAATGAGATGGAGTTAGCAATGATTAGAGCTGGGATAAAGGAGACTCCAGAAGCCACTATGGATCGCTTTATATGTGGGCTTAATCCTAGATTGGCTTGTGTTGCAGAAATGTGCAGCTTCATGGAGATTAAAGATTTGGTTTCTCTACGTAGTAAGCATGAGCGAGAACTCAAGAGACATAAATATTCAGAAAGACAACGCTCCTCTTCAAAGAAGAATAATCAAGAGAAAGATGTCATCTCCACGTCCAATTCAAAGGAGATGGATTCCATTATTTCGAATAATTGTGAAAAAAGAAGAGAGTTTGAGCAAAGAAACAAGTGCAATAGAGAACATTGAGTGTTGTGAAAATAATGAGAGTAAAAATGAGAGTGTTTCTTTGAGCGAAGAGAAACATGGAAAGAGTTGTGAGAAAAATGAGGTTAAAGGTGATTGCAAGGATATTTCTTTGATTACTAACCATCTTAATCATCCTTTGCCCTGTGTTTCTGGTGTGTTGCAGGTAGTTGATTTGATTCCTGAAGTGCCACCCGATGGATTCTCATTTCATTCAAGCAATGTTGAAAAACATGCTGATAGCCTAAATTTTGTTATTCCCAATGACCTTTTGTCTTTGAGATGTCTTAAACTTCTCACATTGAATTGTCCTTGTTATATGAATTTTGTTGTTCACAGGTGTTCTTATTACGTTCAGATTGTGGTTAAGAGGCTTTCTTATTACCTAGATTTTGTTGTTGCTTTAGGTTATTTTGCAAATGCACAAGGGATTCACATAGTCATTTATATTTGGGTGCATGTGAGAAAGAAAAGATTTCTAGCCCAAAGCAATTTTCACCAGCTTCCGATATTAGAGTATCCTCACGTGACCTCAAGGAATCAAGATCCTTTCAAGATCTTGCCAAGATCTATCACACAACTTACATGATTCTTCTACTCAGTAAATATTATTTCCAAATTCTTTTTGCAAATTCTAACTTCTTCCCTTTTGATCCAGGCCAAGATTCGAGGACGGATCTTTTCAAAGAGGGAGGGAATGATAGCATACAATATGGAGGTCATGAAGCCGAAGTAGTACTCATCCAATTAGAGGCCCAACAGGCCCTCCAGAGTATTCAGGAAATTTATAACTCAAGAATGTTTACATGGAGGAGGACATGGATCATTCCTTGGATGATGACGTGGACACGTGCGGAGCTTAATGTGACATATGGAAGGCCACCCCGAAAGCCACCATGGCATATGAGTCGTTGGAGTATAAATACTTGGACCTTGAGAAAGGCAAGAACATGCGTTCTAAGAGCCCAAAAGGAGCATTTGAAGCCAATTCTTATGTTATTAAAAGGCCCAACATAATTATATGTGCCCGGAGGAGTCCATTAGAGCTATAATCTTTTAAATTGGGGCCCAAATGCATCGTGTTATGGACCATGGGAGTTCCAGAACGTGATTCAACCATATTCAAGCCCAAATGGGTGTCTTAAAGGCCCATACATGCTTATGGACGTGAATAGCAATTATGAAGATCTATTTGGAAGGTCCAAGAAGCATCAAGAAGGCGTCTTTATGTATTAGTTATGGTTTAATTTCGTTTTTTTAAGTTTCCATTTTTATTTGCATCAAATAGGGCCTTCTGGTCAAAGATTGCATAAGAATACTTTAGGTTAGTTTCCTATTTTTAGGTAGCAGCCTTTTTCTTCAAGAAAAGGTAATTTCCTATTTCCTTGAGCCTTAGTAGGTGCCAACCAAGATAGTCAATCATCATTAAGGCACATTTATGGCATTTATGACCTAGGGTTCTTTGATTCTGGATTGTTCTTTTGCTGCCTATATAAGGCTACGTTTTTTGTAATTGGGGATCAGATTTGAATGAATGAATTTTAGAGAATTTTATTTCTCTTGAGTGAGCTTTGCTTGCCGCCTCGTATTCTCGTGGGAATACTCGACTGTATCAAGGACTGATCATCCTTGTGGTGTCTCCATGGCTAGGGTTGTAAGAGACAGGTTCTCTTAAGGTCCTACCTTCGATCGTTCGTCTAGTTTCCTAACTTGTTTCTAGCCGATCCGTATCCGTTCCTTATATCATTTGGTATCAGAGCTAAGGCTTGCTAGCTTTCAAGTTCTATCCTTTTGGTGTTTTCATTTTTGTTGCTTTCTCTATTGCTTCCGTTTTCCTTTCGTTTCCATTCTTCTCATTCTGTCTTCCTCCTTTCTTCCTTATTTTCGTCCCTTTTATTATTTTTTTTCGTTTTTTTCCCTTTTCCTCTCCTTCCCACCCATTGTTTTTTTTCTTTCTGTTCACTTGACTCGCTTTGCTCTTTTGAGTAGCAAAGAAAATTAAAATTAAAAAAGAATTCGTGAAGAAAAAAGAAAAAAAAAAAGTGCTGTTGTGTTGAAACAAAGAAGAGAGAGAGAGAGAGAGAGAGAGAGAAAGGGGGCTGCAAAGTTGCTGAAAAAAAATTCGAAGAAAAAAAAAAAAGGAGAGAGTTTCAGATTTTGGAGATTGCAGCACAAGAGACAAGTTTCCTAATTTGAAAGAGCTTCCATTGCAAGTCACAATTAATTTCCTAAATCTTTATACTTGGGTGGTAAGACTCCTACTTTCCTCTATTTTATCTAGTTTCCTATTTTGAATTACTTTCCTATTTACTTTCCTATTTTCTTTCTTCAAGTTTCCTTCTTCCTTTTGTTTCCTATTCCTTTTCATATTGCTTTCCTAATTTCAGTTCTTTTCTTGCAAGGTACTCACTTTCCTAAAGCTGTCTCAAGGTAGTACCTTTCCTAATTACTTTGTTTCCTATTTTCCTTTCCTTTCACAACCTTATTTTCATTTTGCAATTTCTGCCTCCCTTTTTCCACGTTTTTTTTTCCTATCCATTTTTTTTTAAATCATAAACTTCTTCTCTCCTCATTTTGCCCCTCCTTTCATTCCATCCTCACGTTTGGCCTATCCTTCTTTTCCCCTCTTTCACATAGTCACTGGTCTCTTACCAATTTTGGCTGTGAAGATTACCGCAAACTAACATTGTCTCTTGATTTTGTTGAGTTTCAATCAAGAATATTACAGGAGGCAAGCTTGAGTGGTAAAAGGCAAGAGTGTTATGCATCAATTTAAAAGCCAAATTTGAGAGAAACATGAGCGGCATAAATTGTTTTGAGTGAAACACGTGAGTAGAGTGGTGAGGTCCATTCTTCTCCCTGTTTCTAACCTTTCAGGTACCAAATATGTATGGTCATAAAGAGCTTAGGGAAGATCTCAACTTCTTCCTAAAAGAAGTCCAAAAGCTAAATGCTGAAGTAGACCATTTGAAGTCTAATCGCAGCTCCAAGTCTAAAAGAGACTTGCATAGAAGATTGCAGGAGTTAAAACAAGGCTCCATGACTGTTGAGGGCTATCATAATGAGATGGAGTTAGCAATGATTAGAGCTGGGATAAAGGAGACTCCAGAAGCCACTATGGATCGCTTTATATGTGGGCTTAATCCTAGATTAGCTTGTGTTGCAGAAATGTGCAGCTTCATGGAGATTAAAGATTTGGTTTCTCTACGTAGTAAGCATGAGCGAGAACTCAAGAGACATAAATATTCAGAAAGACAACGCTCCTCTTCAAAGAAGAATAATCAAGAGAAAGATGTCATCTCCACGTCCAATTCAAAGGAGATGGATTCCATTATTTCGAATAATTGTGAAAAAGAAGAGAGTTTGAGCAAAGAAACAAGTGCAATAGAGAACATTGAGTGTTGTGAAAATAATGAGAGTAAAAATGAGAGTGTTTCTTTGAGCGAAGAGAAACATGGAAAGAGTTGTGAGAAAAATGAGGTTAAAGGTGATTGCAAGGATATTTCTTTGATTACTAACCATCTTAATCATCCTTTGCCCTGTGTTTCTGGTGTGTTGCAGGTAGTTGATTTGATTCCTGAAGTGCCACCCGATGGATCTCATTTCATTCAAGCAATGTTGAAAAACATGCTGATAGCCTAAATTTTGTTATTCCCAATGACCTTTTGTCTTTGAGATGTCTTAAACTTCTCACATTGAATTGTCCTTGTTATATGAATTTTGTTGTTCACAGGTGTTCTTATTACGTTCAGATTGGGTTAAGAGGCTTTCTTATTACCTAGATTTTGTTGTTGCTTTAGGTTATTTTGCAAATGCACAAGGGATTCACATAGTCATTTATATTTGGGTGCATGTGAGAAAGAAAAGATTTCTAGCCCAAAGCAATTTTCACCAGCTTCCGATATTAGAGTATCCTCACGTGACCTCAAGGAATCAAGATCCTTCAAGATCTTGCCAAGATCTATCACACAACTTACATGATTCTTCTACTCAGTAAATATTATTTCCAAATTCTTTTTGCAAATTCTAACTTCCTTCCTTTTGATCCAGGCCAAGATTCGAGGACGGATCTTTTCAAAGAGGGAGGGAATGATAGCATACAATATGGAGGTCATGAAGCCGAAGTAGTACTCATCCAATTAGAGGCCCAACAGGCCCTCCAGAGTATTCAGGAAATTTATAACTCAAGAATGTTTACATGGAGGAGGACATGGATCATTCCTTGGATGATGACGTGGACACGTGCGGAGCTTAATGTGACATATGGAAGGCCACCCCGAAAGCCACCATGGCATATGAGTCGTTGGAGTATAAATACTTGGACCTTGAGAAAGAAACAAGAACATGCGTTCTAAGAGCCCAAAAGGAGCATTTGAAGCCAATTCTTATGTTATTAAAAGGCCCAACATAATTATATGTGCCCGGAGGAGTCCATTAGAGCTATAATCTTTTAAATTGGGGCCCAAATGCATCGTGTTATGGACCATGGGAGTTCCAGAACGTGATTCAACCATATTCAAGCCCAAATGGGTGTCTAAAGGCCCATACGTGCTTATGGACGTGAATAGCAATTATGAAGATCTATTTGGAAGGTCCAAGAAGCATCAAGAAGGCGTCTTTATGTATTAGTTATGGTTTAATTTCGTTTTTTTAAGTTTCCATTTTTATTTGCATCAAATAAGGCCTTCTGGTCAAAGATTGCATAAGAATACTTTAGGTTAGTTTCCTATTTTTAGGTAGCAGCCTTTTTCTTCAAGAAAGGGTAATTTCCTATTTCCTTGAGCCTTAGTAGCTGCCAACCAAGATAGTCAATCATCATTAAGGCACATTTATGGCATTTATGACCTAGGGTTCTTTGATTCTGGATTGTTCTTTTGCTGCCTATATAAGGCTACGTTTTTTGTAATTGGGGATCAGATTTGAATGAATGAATTTTAGAGAATTTTATTTCTCTTGAGTGAGCTTTGCTTGCCGCCTCGTATTCTCGTGGGAATACTCGACTGTATCAAGGACTGATCATCCTTGTGGTGTCTCCATGGCCAGGGTTGTAAGAGACAGGTTCTCTTAAGGTCCTACCTTCGATCGTTCGTCTAGTTTCTAACTTGTTTCTAGCCGATCCGTATCCGTTCCTTATATCATTTGGTATCAGAGCTAAGGCTTGCTAGCTTTCAAGTTCTATCCTTTTGTGTGTTTCATTTTTGTTGCTTTCTCTATTGCTTCGTTTTCCTTTCGTTTCCATTCTTCTCATTCTGTCTTCCTCCTTTCTTCCTTATTTTCGTCCCTTTTATTATTTTTTTCGTTTTTTTCCCTTTTCCTCTCCTTCCCACCCATTGTTTTTTTCTTTCTGTTCACTTGACCTGCTTTGCTCTTTTGAGTAGCAAAGAAAATAAAATTAAAAAAGAATTCGTGAAGAAAAAAGGAAAGAAAAAAAAAGTGCTGTTGTGTTGAAACACAAGAAGAGAGAGAGAGAGAGAGAGAGAGAGAGAAAGGGGGGCTGCAAAGTTGCTGAAAAAAATTCGAAAGAAAAAAAAAAAAAAGGAGAGAGTTTCAGATTTTGGGAGATTGCAGCACAAGAGACAAGTTTCCTAATTTGAAAGAGCTTCCATTGCAAGTCACAATTAATTTCCTAAATCTTTTATCTTGGGTGGTAAGACTCCTACTTTCCTCTATTTTATCTAGTTTCCTATTTTGAATTACTTTCCTATTTTCTTTCTTCAAGTTTCCTTCTTTCTTTTGTTTCCTATCCTTTTCGTATTGCTTTCCTAATTTCAGTTCTTTCTTGCAAGGTACTCACTTTCCTAAAGCTGTCTCAAGGTAGTACCTTTCCTAATTACTTTGTTTCCTATTTTCCTTTACTTTCAGGTCCAAGAAGCATCAAGAAGGCGTCTTTATGTATTAGTTATGGTTTAATTTCGTTTTTTTAAGTTTCCATTTTTATTTGCATCAAATAGGGCCTTCTGGTCAAAGATTGCATAAGAATACTTTAGGTTAGTTTCCTATTTTTAGGTAGCAGCCTTTTTCTTCAAGAAAAGGTAATTTCCTATTTCCTTGAGCCTTAGTAGGTGCCAACCAAGATAGTCAATCATCATTAAGGCACATTTATGGCATTTATGACCTAGGGTTCTTTGATTCTGGATTGTTCTTTTGCTGCCTATATAAGGCTACGTTTTTTGTAATTGGGGATCAGATTTGAATGAATGAATTTTAGAGAATTTTATTTTCTTGAGTGAGCTTTGCTTGCCGCCTCGTATTCTCGTGGGAATACTCGACTGTATCAAGGACTGATCATCCTTGTGGTGTCTCCATGGCTAGGGTTGTAAGAGACAGGTTCTCTTAAGGTCCTACCTTCGATCGTTCGTCTAGTTTCCTAACTTGTTTCTAGCCGATCCGTATCCGTTCCTTATATCATTTGGTATCAGAGCTAAGGCTTGCTAGCTTTCAAGTTCTATCCTTTTGTGTGTTTTCATTTTTGTTGCTTTCTCTATTGCTTCCGTTTCCTTTCGTTTCCATTCTTCTCATTCTGTCTTCCTCCTTTCTTCCTTATTTTCGTCCCTTTTATTATTTTTTTCGTTTTTTTCCCTTTTCCTCTCCTTCCCACCCATTGTTTTTTTTCTTTCTGTTCACTTGACTGCTTTGCTCTTTTGAGTAGCAAAGAAAATTAAAATTAAAAAAGAATTCGTGAAGAAAAAAGAAAAAAAAAAGTGCTGTTGTGTTGAAACAAAGAAGAGAGAGAGAGAGAGAGAGAGAGAGAGAGAAAAGGGGGCTGCAAAGTTGCTGAAAAAAAATTCGAAAAAAAAAAAAAGGAGAGAGTTTCAGATTTTGGAGATTGCAGCACAAGAGACAAGTTTCCTAATTTGAAAGAGCTTCCATTGCAAGTCACAATTAATTTCCTAAATCTTTATACTTGGGTGGTAAGACTCCTACTTTCCTCTATTTTATCTAGTTTCCTATTTTGAATTACTTTCCTTTTCATATTACTTTCCTATTTTCTTTCTTCAAGTTTCCTTCTTCCTTTTGTTTCCTATTCCTTTTCATATTGCTTTCCTAATTTCAGTTCTTTTCTTGCAAGGTACTCACTTTCCTAAAGCTGTCTCAAGGTAGTACCTTTCCTAATTACTTTGTTTCCTATTTTCCTTTCCTTTCACAACCTTATTTTCATTTTGCAATTTCTGCCTCCCTTTTTCCACGTTTTTTTTTCCTATCCATTTTTTTAAATCATAACTTAAACTTCTCTCCTCATTTTGCCCCTCCTTTCATTCCATCCTCACGTTTGGCCTATCCTTCTTTTCCCCTCTTTCACATAGTCACTGGTCTCTTACCAATTTTGGCTGTGAAGATTACCGCAAACTAACATTGTCTCTTGATTTTGTTGAGTTTCAATCAAGAATATTACAGGAGGCAAGCTTGAGTGGTAAAAGGCAAGAGTGTTATGCATCAATTTAAAAGCCAAATTTGAGAGAAACATGAGCGGCATAAATTGTTTTGAGTGAAACACGTGAGTAGAGTGGTGAGGTCCATTCTTCTCCCTGTTTCTAACCTTTCAGGTACAAATATGTATGGTCATAAAGAGCTTAGGGAAGATCTCAACTTCTTCCTAAAAGAAGTCCAAAAGCTAAATGCTGAAGTAGACCATTTGAAGTCTAATCGCAGCTCCAAGTCTAAAAGAGACTTGCATAGAAGATTGCAGGAGTTAAAACAAGGCTCCATGACTGTTGAGGGCTATCATAATGAGATGGAGTTAGCAATGATTAGAGCTGGGATAAAGGAGACTCCAGAAGCCACTATGGATCGCTTTATATGTGGGCTTAATCCTAGATTAGCTTGTGTTGCAGAAATGTGCAGCTTCATGGAGATTAAAGATTTGGTTTCTCTACGTAGTAAGCATGAGCGAGAACTCAAGAGACATAAATATTCAGAAAGACAACGCTCCTCTTCAAAGAAGAATAATCAAGAGAAAGATGTCATCTCCACGTCCAATTCAAAGGAGATGGATTCCATTATTTCGAATAATTGTGAAAAAAGAAGAGAGTTTGAGCAAAGAAACAAGTGTGCAATAGAGAACATTGAGTGTTGTGAAAATAATGAGAGTAAAAATGAGAGTGTTTCTTTGAGCGAAGAGAAACATGGAAAGAGTTGTGAGAAAAATGAGGTTAAAGGTGATTGCAAGGATATTTCTTTGATTACTAACCATCTTAATCATCCTTTGCCCTGTGTTTCTGGTGTGGTGCAGGAGGTAGTTGATGATTCCTAAAGTGCCACCCGATGGATTCTCATTTCATTCAAGCAATGTTGAAAAACATGCTGATAGCCTAAATTTTGTATTCCCAATGACCTTTTGTCTTTGAGATGTCTTAAACTTCTCACATTGAATTGTCCTTAGTTATAAAATTTGTTGTTCACAGTGTTCTTATTACGATTCAGATTTGGTTAAGAGGCTATTTTCTTATGATTTAGATTTTGTTGTAGGTTATTAATGCAAATGCACAAGAGGATTCACATAAGCAATTTATATGTTGCATGTGAGAAGAAAGATTTTAGCCCAAAGCAAATTTTCACAGCATTCACCAGCTTTTTAGAGTATCCTCACGTGACCTCAAGGAATCAAGATCTTGCCAAGATCTATCACACAATACATGATTCTTCTACTCAGTAAGTATTATTTCCAAATTCTTTTTGCAAATTCTAACTTCTTCCCTTTTGATCCAGGCCAAGATTCGAGGACGGATCTTTTCAAAGAGGGAGGGAATGATAGCATACAATATGGAGGTCATGAAGCCGAAGTAGTACTCATCCAATTAGAGGCCCAACAGGCCCTCCAGAGTATTCAGGAATTTATAACTCAAGAATGTTTACATGGAGGAGGACATGGATCATTCCTTGGATGATGACGTGGACACGTGCGGAGCTTAATGTGACATATGGAAGGCCACCCCGAAAGCCACCATGGCATATGAGTCGTTGGAGTATAAATACTTGGACCTTGAGAAAGACAAGAACATGTCTCTAAGAGCCCAAAAGGAGCATTTGAAGCCAATTCTTATGTTATTAAAAGGCCCAACATAATTATATGTGCCGGAGGAGTCCATTAGAGCTATAATCTTTTAAATTGGGGCCCAAATGCATCGTGTTATGGACCATGGGAGTTCCAGAACGTGATTCAACCATATTCAAGCCCAAATGGGTGTCTTAAAGGCCCATACATGCTTATGGACGTGAATAGCAATTATGAAGATCTATTTGGAAGGTCCAAGAAGCATCAAGAAGGCGTCTTTATGTATTAGTTATGGTTTAATTTCGTTTTTTTAAGTTTCCATTTTTATTTGCATCAAATAAGGCCTTCTGGTCAAAGATTGCATAAGAATACTTTAGGTTAGTTTCCTATTTTTATTTAGGTAGCAGCCTTTTTCTTCAAGAAAAGGTAATTTCCTATTTCCTTGAGCCTTAGTAGGTGCCAACCAAGATAGTCAATCATCATTAAGGCACATTTATGGCATTTATGACCTAGGGTTCTTTGATTCTGGATTGTTCTTTTGCTGCCTATATAAGGCTACGTTTTTTGTAATTGGGGATCAGATTTGAATGAATGAATTTTAGAGAATTTTATTTCTCTTGAGTGAGCTTTGCTTGCCGCCTCGTATTCTCGTGGGAATACTCGACTGTATCAAGGACTGATCATCCTGTGGTGTCTCCATGGCTAGGGTTGTAAGAGACAGGTTCTCTTAAGGTCCTACCTTCGATCGTTCGTCTAGTTCCTAACTTGTTTCTAGCCGATCCGTATCCGTTCCTTATATCATTTGGTATCAGAGCTAAGGCTTGCTAGCTTTCAAGTTCTATCCTTTTGGTGTTTTCATTTGTGTTGCTTTCTCTATTGCTTCCGTTTCCTTTCGTTTCCATTCTTCTCATTCTGTCTTCCTCCTTTCTTCCTTATTTCGTCCCTTTTATTATTTTTTTTCGTTTTTTTCCTTTCCTCTCCTTCCCACCCATTGTTTTTTTTCTTTCTGTTCACTTGACTGCTTTGCTCTTTTGAGTAGCAAAGAAAATTAAAAAAAAAAGAATTCGTGAAGAAAAAAGAAAAAAAAAAGTGCTGTGTGTGTTGAAGAAACAAAGAAGAGAGAGAGAGAGAGAGAGAGAGAGAAGGGGGGCTGCAAAGTTGCTGAAAAAAAATTCGAAAAAAAAAAAAAGGAGGGAGAGTTTCAGATTTTGGAGATTGCAGCACAAGAGACAAGTTTCCTAATTTGAAAGAGCTTCCATTGCAAGTCACAATTAATTTCCTAAATCTTTGTACTTGGGTGGTAAGACTCCTACTTTCCTCTATTTTATCTAGTTTCCTATTTTGAATTACTTTCCTTTTCATATTACTTTCCTATTTTCTTTCTTCAAGTTTCCTTCTTTCTTTTGTTTCCTATTCCTTTTCATATATTTTCCTAATTTCAGTTCTTTTCTTGCAAGGTACTCACTTTCTAAAGCTGTCTCAAGGTAGTACCTTTCCTAATTACTTTGTTTCCTATTTTCCTTTACTTTCACAACCTTATTTTCATTTTGCAATTTCTGCCTCCCTCTTTCCACGTTTTTTTTTTCCTATCCATTTTTTTTAAATCATAAACTTCTTCTCTCCTCATTTTGCCCCTCCTTTCATTCCATCCTCACGTTTGGCCTATCCTTCTTTTCCCCTCTTTCACATAGTCACTGGTCTCTTACCAATTTTGGCTGTGAAGATTACCGCAAACTAACATTGTCTCTTGATTTTGTTGAGTTTCAATCAAGAATATTACAGGAGGCAAGCTTGAGTGGTAAAAGGCAAGAGTGTTATGCATCAATTTAAAAGCCAAATTTGAGAGAAACATGAGCGGCATAAATTTTGAGTGAAACACGTGAGTAGAGTGGTGAGGTCCATTCTTCTCCCTGTTTCTAACCTTTCAGGTACCGAATATGTATGGTCATAAAGAGCTTAGGGAAGATCTCAACTTCTTCCTAAAAGAAGTCCAAAAGCTAAATGCTGAAGTAGACCATTTGAAGTCTAATCGCAGCTCCAAGTCTAAAAGAGACTTGCATAGAAGATTGCAGGAGTTAAAACAAGGCTCCATGACTGTTGAGGGCTATCATAATGAGATGGAGTTAGCAATGATTAGAGCTGGGATAAAGGAGACTCCAGAAGCCACTATGGATCGCTTTATATGTGGGCTTAATCCTAGATTAGCTTGTGTTGCAGAAATGTGCAGCTTCATGGAGATTAAAGATTTGGTTCTCTACGTAGTAGTAAGCATGAGCGAGAACTCAAGAGATAAATATTCAGAAAGACAACGCTCCTCTTCAAAGAAGAATAATCAAGAGAAAGATGTCATCTCCACGTCCAATTCAAAGGAGATGGATTCCATTATGTCGAATAATTGTGAAAAGAAGAGAGTTGAGCAAAGAAAGAAACAAGTGCAATAGAGAACATTGAGTGTTGTGAAAATAATGAGAGTAAAAATGAGAGTGTTTCTTTGAGCGAAGAGAAACATGGAAAGAGTTGTGAGAAAAATGAGGTTAAAGGTGATTGCAAGGATATTTCTTTGATTACTAACCATCTTAATCATCCTTTGCCCTGTGTTTCTGGTGTGTTGCAGGTAGTTGATTTGATTCCTGAAGTGCCACCCGATGGATTCTCATTTCATTCAAGCAATGTTGAAAAACATGCTGATAGCCTAAATTTTGTTATTCCCAATGACCTTTTGTCTTTGAGATGTCTTAAACTTCTCACATTGAATTGTCCTTGTTATATGAATTTTGTTGTTCACAGGTGTTCTTATACGTTCAGATTGTGGTTAAGAGGCTTTCTTATTACCTAGATTTTGTTGTTGCTTTAGGTTATTTTGCAAATGCACAAGGGATTCACATAATCATTTATATTTGGGTGCATGTGAGAAAGAAAAGATTTCTAGCCCAAAGCAATTTTCACCAGCTTCCGATATTAGAGTATCCTCACGTGACCTCAAGGAGAATCAAGATCTTGCCAAGATCTATCACACAACTACATGATTCTTCTACTCAGTAAGTATTATTTCCAAATTCTTTTGCAAATTCTAACTTCTTCCCTTTTGATCCAGGCCAAGATTCGAGGACGGATCTTTTCAAAGAGGGAGGGAATGATAGCATACAATATGGAGGTCATGAAGCCGAAGTAGTACTCATCCAATTAGAGGCCCAACAGGCCCTCCAGAATTCAGGAAAGTTATAACTCAAGAAATGTTACATGAGACATGGACATTGAGGATACATGGGGATAATTCCTTGGATGATGACGTGGACACGTGGACGGAGGCTCGGAGCTTAATGTGACATATGGAAGGCCACCCCGAAAGCCACCATGGCATATGAGTCGTTGGGAGTATAAATATTGGACCTTGAGAAAGCAAGAACATGCGTTCTAAGAGCCCAAAAGGAGCATTTGAAGCCAATTCTTATGTTATTAAAAGGCCCAACATAATTATATGTGCCCGGAGGAGTCCATTAGAGCTATAATCTTTTAAATTGGGGCCCAAATGCATCGTGTTATGGACCATGGGAGTTCCAGAACGTGATTCAACCATATTCAAGCCCAAATGGGTGTCTTAAAGGCCCATACGTGCTTATGGACGTGAATAGCAATTATGAAGATCTATTTGGAAGGTCCAAGAAGCATCAAGAAGGCGTCTTATGTATTAGTTATGGTTTAATTTCGTTTTTTAAGTTTCCATTTTTATTTGCATCAAATAGGGCCTTCTGGTCAAAGATTGCATAAGAATACTTTAGGTTAGTTTCCTATTTTTAGGTAGCAGCCTTTTTCTTCAAGAAAAGGTAATTTCCTATTTCCTTGAGCCTTAGTAGCTGCCAACCAAGATAGTCAATCATCATTAAGGCACATTATGGCATTTATGACCTAGGGTTCTTTGATTCTGGATTGTTCTTTTGCTGCTATATAAGGCTACGTTTTTTGTAATTGGGGATCAGATTTGAATGAATGAATTTTAGAGAATTTATTTCTCTTGAGTGAGCTGTTGCTTGCCGCCTCGTATTCTCGTGGGAATACTCGACTGTATCAAGGACTGATCATCCTTGTGGTGTCTCCATGGCCAGGGTTGTAAGAGACAGGTTCTCTTAAGGTCCTACCTTCGATCGTTCGTCTAGTTTCTAACTTGTTTCTAGCCGATCCGTATCGTTCCTTATATCATTTGGTATCAGAGCTAAGGCTTGCTAGCTTTCAAGTTATATCCTTTGGTGTTTTCATTTTTGTTGCTTTCTCTATTGCTTCCGTTTGAGCGAGAACTCAAGAGACATAAATATTCAGAAAGACAACGCTCCTCTTCAAAGAAGAATAATCAAGAGAAAGATGTCATCTCCACGTCCAATTCAAAGGAGATGGATTCCATTATTTCGAATAATTGTGAAAAAGAAGAGAGTTTGAGCAAAGAAACAAGTGCAATAGAGAACATTGAGTGTTGTGAAAATAATGAGAGTAAAAATGAGAGTGTTTCTTTGAGCGAAGAGAAACATGGAAAGAGTTGTGAGAAAAATGAGGTTAAAGGTGATTGCAAGGATATTTCTTTGATTACTAACCATCTTAATCATCCTTTGCCCTGTGTTTCTGGTGTGTTGCAGGTAGTTGATTTGATTCCTGAAGTGCCACCCGATGGATTCTCATTTCATTCAAGCATGTTGAAAAACATGCTGAAGCCTAAATTTTGTTATTCCCAATGACCTTTTGTCTTTGAGATGTCTAAACTTCTCACATTGAATTGTCCTTGTTGTGCCCGGAGGAGTCCATTAGAGCTATAATCTTTTAAATTGGGGCCCAAATGCATCGTGTTATGGACCATGGGAGTTCCAGAACGTGATTCAACCATATTCAAGCCCAAATGGGTGTCTTAAAGGCCCATAATGCTTATGGACGTGAATAGCAATTATGAAGATCTATTTGGAAGGTCCAAGAAGCATCAAGAAGGCGTCTTTATGTATTAGTTATGGTTTAATTTCGTTTTTTTAAGTTTCCATTTTTATTTGCATCAAATAAGGCCTTCTGGTCAAAGATTGCATAAGAATACTTTAGGTTAGTTTCCTATTTTTAGGTAGCAGCCTTTTTCTTCAAGAAAAGGTAATTTCCTATTTCCTTGAGCCTTAGTAGGTGCAACAACAAGATAGTCAATCATCATTAAGGCACATTTATGGCATTTATGACCTAGGGTTCTTTGATTCTGGATTGTTCTTTTGCTGCCTATATAAGGCTACGTTTTTTGTAATTGGGGATCAGATTTGAATGAATGAATTTTAGAGAATTTTATTTCTCTTGAGTGAGCTTTGCTTGCCGCCTCGTATTCTCGTGGGAATACTCGACTGTATCAAGGACTGATCATCCTTGTGGTGTCTCCATGGCTAGGGTTGTAAGAGACAGGTTCTCTTAAGGTCCTACCTTCGATCGTTCGTCTAGTTTCCTAACTTGTTTCTAGCCGATCCGTATCCGTTCCTTATATCATTTGGTATCAGAGCTAAGGCTTGCTAGCTTTCAAGTTCTATCCTTTTGGTGTTTTCATTTTTGTTGCTTTCTCTATTGCTTCCGTTTTCCTTTCGTTTCCATTCTTCTCATTCTGTCTTCCTCCTTTCTTCCTTATTTTCGTCCCTTTTATTATTTTTTTTCGTTTTTTTCCCTTTTCCTCTCCTTCCCACCCATTGTTTTTTTCTTTCTGTTCACTTGACTGCTTTGCTCTTTTGAGTAGCAAAGAAAATTAAAATTAAAAAGAATTCGTGAAGAAAAAAGAAAAAAAAAAGTGCTGTGTGTTGTTGAAAACAAAGAAGAGAGAGAGAGAGAGAGCGAGAGAGAAAAGGGGGGCTGCAAAGTTGCTGAAAAAAAATTCGAAAAAAAAAAAAGGAGAGAGTTTCAGATTTTGGAGATTGCAGCACAAGAGACAAGTTTCCTAATTTGAAAGAGCTTCCATTGCAAGTCACAATTAATTTCCTAAATCTTGTACTTGGGTGGTAAGACTCCTACTTTCCTCTATTTTATCTAGTTTCCTATTTTGAATTACTTTCCTTTTCATATTACTTTCCTATTTTCTTTCTTCAAGTTTCCTTCTTCCTTTTGTTTCCTATTCCTTTTCATATTGCTTTCCTAATTTCAGTTCTTTTCTTGCAAGGTACTCACTTTCCTAAAGCTGTCTCAAGGTAGTACCTTTCCTAATTACTTTGTTTCCTATTTTCCTTTCCTTTCACAACCTTATTTTCATTTTGCAATTTCTGCCTCCCTTTTTCCACGTTTTTTTTCCTATCCATTTTTTTTAAATCATAAACTTCTTCTCTCCTCATTTTGCCCCTCCTTCATTCCATCCTCACGTTTGGCCTATCCTTCTTTTCCCCTCTTCACATAGTCACTGGTTCTTACCAATTTTGGCTGTGAAGATTACCGCAAACTAACATTGTCTCTTGATTTTGTTGAGTTTCAATCAAGAATATTACAGGAGGCAAGCTTGAGTGGTAAAAGGCAAGAGTGTTATGCATCAATTTAAAAGCCAAATTTGAGAGAAACATGAGCGGCATAAATTGTTTTGAGTGAAACACGTGAGTAGAGTGGTGAGGTCCATTCTTCTCCCTGTTTCTAACCTTTCAGGTACCGAATATGTATGGTCATAAAGAGCTTAGGGAAGATCTCAACTTCTTCCTAAAAGAAGTCCAAAAGCTAAATGCTGAAGTAGACCATTTGAAGTCTAATCGCAGCTCCAAGTCTAAAAGAGACTTGCATAGAAGATTGCAGGAGTTAAAACAAGGCTCCATGACTGTTGAGGGCTATCATAATGAGATGGAGTTAGCAATGATTAGAGCTGGGATAAAGGAGACTCCAGAAGCCACTATGGATCGCTTTATATGTGGGCTTAATCCTAGATTGGCTTGTGTTGCAGAAATGTGCAGCTTCATGGAGATTAAAGATTTGGTTTCTCTACGTAGTAAGCATGAGCGAGAACTCAAGAGACATAAATATTCAGAAAGACAACGCTCTCTTAAAGAAGAATAATCAAGAGAAAGATGTCATCTCCACGTCCAATTCAAAGGAGATGGATTCCATTATGTCGAATAATTGTGAAAAAGAAGAGAGTTTGAGCAAAGAAACAAGTGCAATAGAGAACATTGAGTGTTGTGAAAATAATGAGAGTAAAAATGAGAGTGTTTTTCTTTGAGCGAAGAGAAACATGGAAAGAGTTGTGAGAAAAATGAGGTTAAAGGTGATTGCAAGGATATTTCTTTGATTACTAACCATCTTAATCATCCTTTGCCTGTGTTTCTGGTGTGTGCAGGTAGTTGATTGATTCCTGAAGTGCCACCCGATGGATTTCTCATTTCATTCAAGCAATGTTGAAAAACATGCTGATAGCCTAAATTTTGTTATTCCCAATGACCTTTTGTCTTTGAGATGTCTTAAACTTCTCACATTGAATTGCCTTTTATATGAATTTTGTTGTTCACAGGTGTTCTTATTACGTTCAGATTATGGTTAAGAGGCTTTCTTATTACCTAGATTTTGTTGTGCTTTAGGTTATTTGCAAATGCACAAGGGATTCACATAATCATTTATATTTGGGTGCATGTGAGAAAGAAAGATTTCTAGCCCAAAGCAATTTTCACCAGCTTCCGATATTAGAGTATCCTCACGTGACCTCAAGGAATCAAGATGACAACGTCCTCTTCAAAGAAGAATAATCAAGAGAAAGATGTCATCTCCACGTCCAATCAAAGGAGATGGATTCCATTATGTCGAATAAGTGAAAAAAGAAGAGAGTTTGAGCAAAGAAACAAGTGCAATAGAGAACATTGAGTGTTGTGAAAATAATGAGAGTAAAAATGAGAGTGTTTCTTTGAGCGAAGAGAAACATGGAAAGAGTTGTGAGAAAAATGAGGTTAAAGGTGATTGCAAGGATATTTCTTTGATTACTAACCATCTTAATCATCCTTTGCCCTGTGTTTCTGGTGTGTTGCAGGTAGTTGATTTGATTCCTGAAGTGCCACCCGATGGATTCTCATTTCATTCAAGCAATGTTGAAAAACATGCTGATGTTATTCCCAATGACCTTTTGTCTTTGAGATGTCTTAAACTTCTCACATTGAATTGTCCTTGTTATATGAATTTTGTTGTTCACATGTTCTTATTACATTCAGATTATGGTTAAGAGGCTTTCTTATTACCTAGATTTTGTTGTTGCTTTAGTTATTTTGCAAATGCACAAGGGATTCACATAATCATTTATATTTGGGTGCATGTGAGAAAGAAAAGATTTCTAGCCCAAAGCAATTTTCACCAGCTTCCGATATTAGAGTATCCTCACGTGACCTCAAGGAATCAAGATCCTTTTCAAGATCTTGCCAAGATCTATCACACAACTTACATGATTCTTCTCCATGGCTATGGTTGTAAGAGATAGGTTCTCTTAAGGTCCTACCTTCAATTGTTCGTCTAGTTTTCTAACTTGTTTCTAGCTGATCCGTATCCGTACCTTATATCAATTCCTTGCTGTGATATCAGGTGTCCTAACACTATCCCCTTATCCACCATGAAATGACATTTTTTGAAATTAAGAGTCAGATTTTTTTCTAGACACTTAGCTAAAGCTTTTGCCCAAGGTTAATAAACAGTCATCAAACAATCTCCATATAAGGTAAAATCATCCATGAATACCTCAACACCTGTGTTCTAATAGTTCACTAAAGATAGAAGTCATACACCTTTGAAAGGTTGCAGGAGCATTGCATAATCCAAATGGCATTCTTTGGTATGCAAAGGTTCCAAAGGGGCAAGTGAAAGTTGTTTTTATCTTGGTCCTCCGGTGCTATAGGAACCTGAAAGTATCCACTAAATCCATCCAAAAAATAGTAGTGAGATTTACAAGCCAATCTTTACAACATTTGATCAATAAAGGGAAGAGGAAAATGATCTTTCTTGTAGAATCATTTAATTTTCGATAATCAATACAGACCCTCCAGGAATTCTGGACCCTAGTTGGAATTAATTCATCTTTCTCATTCTTCACAACTGTGATGCCACTCTTTTTAGGGACAACTTGGACAGGTGAAACCCATTCACTATCATTAATTGGAAAAATAATACCAGCACTAAGCAATTCGTTTTTTACTACATCCAATATTAAGGGATTAAGTCTCCTTTATGGCTGCCTTATGGCCCTAGAATTCTCATGTAATAAAATCCTATGTGTGCACACGGTTGGGTTTATTCCAAGTATGTCAGCCAAGGTCCATCCAATTGCTCTTTTATACTTTTTAAGAACAGAACGAATCAGCTTTGTTTCCTCAAGTTCAGTCAAAGAATTAACCACTATAACTGGTAACTTTTCATTCGCTTCTAAGAAAACATATTTCAGATTATGGGGTAATGGTTTTAACTCAACATCAGGGGGTTGTTCAATAGAAGGAATAAGCTGTTTAAGTTCAAGAGCATCAAGACACTTCCCTATTTTTTCAGTTCCCTCAATTTTGGATTTGATGTTTGCTTCACTGTCCCTAGAGATATTCCCACGCTGGTTCAATTTCAGGGTTGCATTTTCTTGTGTGGTAATTCCTGCATCAATGACAGCACAAGATTTAAGTGAGGAGTTGTTTAATTTTGGTGAAAAGAAATAAGTTAATGTAGTTTGTTTCAAATTCCTCCTCTTTTTTGGTAATCAAGCTGACTTGAGTTGGTGTTGCAAAATTTGTGCATTGAGTTTTACTCTTGACTTCTGAATTCCTTGAATTAGATTGTTGTACTTGCTGCTTTATCTTCAGAAGTTGATGTACAGAAGGCATAGCTATGTTGGAACACTGCTCATCTTCATTTGGGAATTCAGATTCAGTTGCTACAAAATTTTTCAGCAGGCGATCAGGTGCACTTGTGCAGCTTTTGAATGTTTCCTCACTTCCAGATGTAAAGTCATTAGTCAACCAATCCTGTAATTCTGCAAAACTACACAAAACATCCTTCCCAAGTGCATTATATCTAGAAAATGAAGAAATAGAACTATCATTTGATTCTGAAAAATAAAAGTGAAATGCACTAAAGGTGGAAAGTGAGCTATCAAATGTCAAGCATCTAATACTACACACATCACTCTCTAAGCCATGAGAGAAGATAGAATTCAAATGGGTGAGGGTGGAATCAAATGAGCAAACATTGCAGTCTTCTTCTTCATTTTCAGCATATTTCTGTAGAGTCATTCCATGTTCTTCAATGGCACAATCCATGGCAGTATCAATCATATTTAACCCCAACAAAGAATAATCTTCAAATGGATGTTTCATGGCCTCATAAACATTAAATTTGACAACTTGATCACCAACTTCCATTATAATGAAAATCTTTTAAGCTAATCACAGTGTTTGCAGTCCTCAAAAATGGTCTTCCCAATATCAAAGATTCTTCAAGGCAAGATTCATTTGACATGTCTAAGTCATAAAAATCTGCTGGAATTACAAGACCCTTGACGTTGGCTAGGATGTCTTCTAAAAAACCATAAGGTTTCCTAGCACTCCTATCGGCCAATTGAAGTATTATACTAGTAGTTTTGATGTTTGTGATCCCTAATGAATTATAAACTGAATGGGACATTACATTAATGGCAGCACCCAAATCCAAAAGTGCACTGCTAAAGTTCAATCTTCCTATTTGGCATGGGACAGTAAAGGAGCCAGGATCAGCACATTTGATAGGTAATTGAGGCTTGAATAATGCTGAAACATTAGAACCTAGTTGGACTCTTTTATTGGGTCTGCAAATCCTTTTATGTGTGCATAATTCCTTCAAAAACTTAGCATAACTAGGCATTTGTTTAATTAACACCAACATAGGCACATTAATCTCTAGTTTGCTATACAGATCCATCATTTCTTTTTCCAGTATTTCATTATTCTTTTTCTTGCCTAGCAGATAAGATTTAGGAAATGGTGAATCTTTCAAGTCAAAGCGTTTACCTGAATCTCCAGCTTCTTTTTCTGTGTTTTGTGACTTGCAATTACTGGAATTCAGCTCACTATTCTTCATATTTTGAATATGCTTTGCAGTTGCAGATTGTTTAGCATCCTTGTAGGTGGAATCTTCTTTTGCAAATGCTGCTGCATTCTTCCTGCCCTTGTCTAATTTTTGTTCTGGTTGATCTTTGGATGTAGCTGACTCTGATTCATAACATTTTGGGGCATTTGTATTTAACCAAGCTGTTCCCATGTCATTCTGAACCTCTAAACCACCATTTTGCAGAACATCTTCCTCATCATCCTCAACATTTCCAACCTTCTTTCCACTTCTTAAAGTTATAGCATGCAGTGCTTTTGGGTTTATTACAATGTTCGAAGGTAAAGTGCCTCCCATTGGAGCCTATTGGTTACTCATGCTATTGGATAATTGTGTAACATAAGAGGAAAGGTTGGAATTCTTCATCTTAACTTCTTCTAGATCCTTACAAATAGAAGTGAGCCGAGAGTTTATGGTTGCTCTGTCACTGTCCATTTTCTGCAGTACTGATGTCAGTGAGGAATTGTAGAAATTTTTGTCTTCCTTCATTTGATTTAGCAGACATTGCTTGTCTGCAACCGTTTGGTTGTTCAACTGTGTCATCAAGTCCTTCAAGAGTGAATTAGTGTCCTCATTCTTGCTAGAATTATCTTGAATAGGTACAAGCACTTTGGATGGTTCAACCAGATTCTGATTTGGGGTCTGAAACTGTGATGGTCCAGCATTGTTGGATCAAAACTTATCATTAAAGTTCCTATTGTCACCACCCCCCACCATAAATTAGGATGGTCCCTCCATCCTTCATTGTATGTGGCAGAAAATGGGTCCCTTTTTTGGTACTGGTTAGTCTTGTTTTGGTAAAAAGTATTAACTTCTTCAAATTTGGAAGGACAAACAGCAGGAAGATGCATAGAAGATCCGCAATAGCACAAGAAGGAGCTACAATTGATTGCATGGTGCCACTGGTTGAGAGGAAGTATGATGAAGAGTAGAAATTTCAGTTTTCAACTCTCCATTTGTGCCACTAGACGCTGTAAAACAGAATCAGAAGTAAGTCCATTACTTCCTTCTCCTACATCATAAATGTCTCTTGAGCTAAATTGCTGATTGTTTCTGGCCATCTTTTCAAGAAGGTCCCATCCAGCTGTTGGTGTTAGATCTAAAATAGATCCATTGGCAGCAGCATCAGTCGTGCTTTTGTTTGTGGAAGCATGCCTTCATAAAAATATTAGACCAACCATTGTTTTGGTATTTGGTGGTGGGGCAGCGAGTTAACATTCCCACAAATCTAGACCAGTAATCATACAAAGATTCTCCTTTAGTCTGTCTAACACTATAAATCTCCTTCTTCAATGTTGCTGTTCTGGATGTTGGAAAATATCTTTCCAAAAATAACTTTTGTAATTGGGACCATGTGAGCATAGCATAATGTTGAGGAAGGGACCTTAACCACTCTTTAGCATCACCTAGAACTGAAAAATGAAAAGCTTTCTTCAGCACCTCTTCAATTGATACGGTGGGTGGTTTGAAGGAAGAGCATGCCATATACAAATCTTGCAAATGCTGATGTGGGTCATCTCCTGCATGACCATAAAATTTAGGAAGTGCATTCACTAGAGAACTTTTAATTTTAAAATTCACAGCATTATTCCATAGACCATATGGATCATAATCAACAGCAAAATTATTCAGTTCCCTAATACTTCTATTTTCAGCTTCAAGATGAGCATTTAAATGTACAGGTCTGGTTTCAACTTCCTGTTCCTGAACGTGAGTAGCATTATTGGTATCATTAGGCCTAGGATTATTATGGTCAGGATGTGGGTTCATGATGAAATGTTGATCTATGAAATGTCCCAAAGAGGATTCTGTATTAGATATGTGCGTTGGAAGAGGGCTGGTTGAATCAGTAGATGAAGGTGTAAGAGGAGCAGGTGATGTTTCTGGTGGAGCACTGGTTCCCTGAAGCTGTTGGCTTTTTTCAAATTTCTTAAAGTTCTATTAATTTCTCTATCCAAAGGATAAAATTCAGCAAGGTCACGGCTCATACAAGAATGCAAAATGCAAGCAGAAATATTGAGATCAAGCAAGTTGAAACTGTCAACAGAAAATCAAAACAATAAGAAGAGCCACTGGTTTTGCACAATGTACACAGAAATAAGGCTACTGAACATAATGATGTAATACTCAGAATGAATATTCAGGAGTTAAGAGGCCGGCAACGGTGCCATTTGATTTATCCTTTGTCGTACAGGCAATCAAAAACAAGAATGAAAAGAAGATTATGCAGCACAATGTTGCAACCTGGGTGTCGAATCTCTTAGTCTAATAACTCTCTGAATTTCAAAGTAAACTTAATACAATTTACTGGTAACAGTGCAGAGACAGAGCAATATTCATATCAATAAAGAAAGGCTTTTGTTGATTTTCTAGGTATAGGATTGGAGTGATAACAAAGAGAATACAAACGGCACTTTGATTTTAAGAAAAGCAATCAAAGTATCAATTCTCCCAAGAGTTTCACTTCATCTTCATTGCCTTAATTTGATCTACAGCTAAGTGTTACTGAAGGTGCAGAAAACTAACACTCTTAATGATAGGGGAGCATGGCATGATCAAGCATCAAAGGAAGACCAAAACACGGAGCGTGGAGCCCAAGCTAAAAGATGGAAGTCCAATATTCTAAAAGACCCATTACAAGGCATTGTAGGCCCAATGACAAGAGCAAGGACCAAATCTATGAAAGAGGCGCTGAATTGTTTGATAAAAGATCTTAAAGAGTTAGAGCCCATTTATTTGGAAGAAGCATCCCTCAATCAGCCCATCAAGGGTCCAAACATGGTGATTACATTGCTAGAAGCCAAACAAGATGATGTACAAGGCCCATGTGCAGTCCAGATTAAAGAATTCACTCAAAATACCATGTGACAAGCATGTGCCTTGGAGGAGGAGCATAAGTGACGTCCAAGAATATTCAAGAAGAATCAAGAAGGCGTCTTTATGTATTAGTTATGGTTTAATTTCGTTTTTTTAAGTTTCCATTTTTATTTGCATTAAATAAGGCCTTTTGGTCAAAGATTGCATAAGAATATTTTAGGTTAGTTTCCTATTTTTAGGTAGAAGCCTTTTTCTTCAAGAAAAGGTAATTTCCTATTTCCTTTAGCCTTAATTGGTGCCAACCAAGATAGTCAATCATCATTAAGGCACATTTATGGCATTTATGACCTAGGGTTTTTTGATTCTAGAGTGTTCTTTTGCTGCCTATATAAGGCTACGTTTTTTGTAATTGAGAATCAGATTTGAATGAATGAATTTTAGAGAATTTTATTTCTCTTGAGTGAGCTTTGCTTGCCGCCTCGTATTCTCGTGGGAATACTCGACTGTATCAAGGACTGATCATCCTTGTGGTGTCTCCATCGCTAGGGTTGTAAGAGACAGGTTCTCTTAAGGTCCTACCTTCGATCGTTCGTCTAGTTTCCTAACTTGTTTCTAGCCGATCCGTATCCGTCCCTTATATCATTTGGCATCAGAGCTAAGGTTTGCTAGAATTCAAGTTCTATCCTTTTATCTATTATTTCTGTTTTCTTGTTTCATCTTCTTAATTCTATCATTCGTTCTTCATCCCTTGCTTCCATCAATTTGTTTCTTTGCCTTTCCACCCCTATTTGTGTTTTTTTTTTTGTGACTTTCTGTGTTCCTTTGAGCAGCAAAAAGAAAAAAAAAAAAGAGAAAAATTCGTGCACCAAAAAAAAGCAAAAAAAAAAAAGTGTTGTGTTGTGAAAAAAAAAGGAGTACTAGAAAAAAAAAGAAAAAAAAATCCGAAAATTCAAAAAAAAAAAAGAAAGAAAGAGAAGAAGCTGCAGATTTGAGAATTGCAATGTTAAAGATGAGTTTCCTAAAATTGAGAAGAGCTTCCATTACAAGTCACAACTAGTTTCCTAAATCGTTAAACTTGGGTGGTAAGAGTTCTTATTTCCTCTCTTTGCATGTTTCCTAATTTCTTCTTGTTTCCTATTTTTTTTCCTTTCCTTTTTTTTTTTCCGTATTGCTTAATTTGAGTTTCTTTCCTTTTCCTTCAAGTTTCCTATTTGCTTCCTTCCTTCCATATCTCACCTTCCTAACTTGATTTGCTTTTCTTGCAAGGTGCCCAATTTCCTAAATTATTTTCAAGGTAGCACCTTTCCTAAATATTTTCTTCCTTTTTTTTTTTTCCTTTCTTTTCTAATTCATAGCTTTCCATATTCTCCTTTCTTTTCTTTTTTTTTTTCCTTTTTACGTTTTCCCTCCTCTTTTCCTTCCTTTGACGTTTTTGGTACCTATCCTTCTTCTTTTATCACATATTCCTTTCTTATCTCTTATATTTTCTGGTTCTTGCAATTCTGGTTGTGGAGATTACCATTTACTAACATTGTCTCTTGATTTTGTTGAGTTTCAATCAAGAATACTATAGGAGGCAAGTTTGAGTGGTAAAAGGCGAGAGTGTTATTACATCAATTTAAGAGCCAGATTTGAGTTAAACACGAGTGACACTACAATTTCTCGAGTGAAACACGCGAGTAGAGTGGTAAGGTCCCTTCTTACTATTTCATTTCTCTTTGATCACACTAACGTTTCAATTTCAAGATGAGTGACAAAGAAGCCAATGTGGAAGAATTCAACACAGATCCTAAGCTGTTCATGAGAGCCATGAGAGATGAATTTCTCAAACTCAAGTTGGAGCTAGAGGAGCTAAAAGCATCCAAAGCAAGTAGTGGTGATGAGGAGGTGATTAGATCTGGTTCTTCATCCTCAAAGAATAGGAGCAGACCTGAAAAACGTGATTTGGACACCTATGACCCAAAGATCAAGTACCCTACCTTCAAGGGTAATATAAATCCAGATGCATACCTTGATTGGGAGATGAAGTTTGAGCAAATCTTCAGAATGAATGACTGGCCAGAAGAAAAGAAGGTAAAAATTGCTTCATATCAATTTTCTGACTATGCTATTGTTTGGTGGGAAGATTTACAGCTTAAAAGGCGCCTTAAGGGCAAAGGACCACCTCATACATGGTCAAAGCTAAAGAAACTCATGCGCAACAAGTATGTCCCTAGTTACTACTACCGAGAGCTAAACAGAAAGTTACGACTGTTTGGCCAAGGCTCTATGACTGTAGATGAATATGTGCATGAACTTGACCTTCTTAAAATGCGAGCTGGAGTACAAGAAGGAGAAGAAGCAAGCATGACCAGAATCATTGATGGGTTAAGGCCTGAAATTAGAGACAAAGTTGAGATGTACACTTTTGTTGATAAAGAAGAGCTAGTGCATAAAGCCATCAAAGTTGAGAGGCGGTATAAAGAAAAACACTCCAAATCCTCATCTCATGGTTGGAGGGACTCTAGATCAGCATCCAAGTGGAAGGATTCTAAGGCTAAAGATGTTGCAAAATTCACACCAAAAGCCAAGGAGGAATCCAAGCCCAAGATTGATGGCGGTAAGAAACTTGACTCTAAAACTTCTTCTACTGATAGAACCTCTTCTCTTCAATGTTTTAGATGTCATGGGAAAGGGCATATTGCTTCCCAATGTCCCAATAAGAGGGCCATGATTCTCAAAGATAATGGCGAGTATGACAGTGTGCATTCTAGCGATGAAAGTGATGATGACATGCCTTCTTTGGTGACTGATTCTGAATTGGAGATTGATGAAGCTGAACCGTTAAGGGAGAAGCATTAGTGGCTAGAAGAGCCCTAAACATGCAACCAAAGGAAGATAAAGAGCAAGAGCAGCGAGAGCTCATCTTCCACACTAGGTGCTTCATAAAGAATAAGGTATGTAGCATGGTTATTGATAGTGGTAGTGTTACCAATGTTGCTAGTACCTTACTTGTTGAAAAGTTGGATTTACCTACTATGAAGCATCCTAAGCCTTATAAATTGCAATGGTTGAATGATAGTGCTGAAGCTAAGGTCACTAAGCAAGTTTTGGTTTCTTTTCTGTTGGCAACTACCATGCTGAAGTTTTATGTGATGTAGTCCCAATGCTTGCTGGACATCTCTTGCTTGGAAGACCATGGCAGTTTGATAGTAGAGCTCACCATGATGGTTACAAAAATTGTTATTCTGTACCTTTCAGGGGAAAAATCATTGTATTGAAGCCTCTTAGGCCTAAAGAAGCTTATGATGACCAAGTGAGGATTGAGAAGGAATGCAAAAAAATAAGTGAGTGGAGTAAAAAAGAGGAATGAATATGAGAAAAATGAACAAAAGAAAGAGAGTCTATTTGCTGGAAAAAGTGAGGTTAAGAGAGCATTAGTGAGTGAGCGAGTCTTGGTGCTTGTGTGCAAGGATGCTTATTTTTCTACTAACGAACTTAACCCCTCTTTGCCTTCTAGTGTTGTGGCTTTGTTGCAGGAATTTGGTGACCTATTCCCTGATGAAGTTCCCGATGGGCTTCCTCCCTTAAGAGGAATTGAGCATAGGATTGATTTCATCCCTGGAGCTTCTATACCTAATAGACCAGCTTATAGAGCCAATCCCGAAGAAACTAAAGAGATTCAACGCCAAGTTGATGAACTCATGAGGAAAGGCTTTGTAAGGGAAAGTTTGAGCCCATGTGCTGTTCCAGTACTTCTAGTGCCCAAGAAAGATGGTTCATGGCGAATGTGCATTGATTGTAGAGCCATCAACAAAATAACAGTTAAGTATCGCTACCCCATTCCTAGATTAGATGACATGTTGGATGAGTTGCATGGTGCTACTTTATTCTCTAAAATTGACCTAAGGAGTGGTTATCATCAAATTCGCATGAAAGAGGGAGATGAATGGAAAACAGCATTTAAAACTAAATTTGGATTGTATGAATGGTTAGTTATGCCTTTTGGGTTAACTAATGCACCTAGCACCTTCATGAGCTTGATGAATCATGTTTTTCGTTCATTTATTGGGAAGTTTGTGGTTGTCTACTTTGATGATATTCTTGTCTATAGTAGAACAATAGATGACCATGTTATTCACTTGCATGAGGTGTTTCGAACTCTTAGGGAGAATAGCTTATATGCTAATTTTCAGAAATGCTCCTTTTGCATGGATTCTGTTGTGTTTCTTGGTTTTGTTGTAGGTGCTCAAGGGATCCATGTGGATGAGGAAAAGGTAAAAGCTATAAGAGATTGGCCAACCCCAAAGAATGCCAATGAAGTCAGGAGTTTTCATGGACTAGCAAGTTTCTATAGGAGGTTTGTGAAAGATTTTTCAACTATTGCTGCACCTCTAAATGAGCTTGTTAAGAAGCATGTGACATTTAAATGGGGTGAAACACAAGAAACAGCTTTTAATACCTTGAAAGAGAAATTAACCAATGCACCACTTTTGTGTTTACCTGATTTTAATAAAGTTTTTGAAATTGAATGTGATGCTTCTGGGATTGGTATTGGTGCTGTTCTAATGCAAGAGTCTAGGCCTATTGCCTACTTCAGTGAGAAATTAAGTGGAGCTTCTTTGAATTACTCTACTTATGACAAGGAACTCTATGCTTTAAAACGAACTTTAGAAACATGGCAGCATTATTTATGGCCCAAGGAATTCATTATTCACTCTGATCATGAAAGTTTGAAGTTTCTAAAGTCTCAAGGTAAGCTTAACAAGAGGCATGCTCGCTGGTTGGAATTCATAGAGACGTTTCCTTATGTGATCAAGCATAAGCAAGGTAAAGAGAATGTTGTTGCTGATGCTCTTTCTAGGAGGTATTCTCTTATCACTTCTCTTCATGCTAGATTACTTGGATTTGAATTATTGAAAGGGTTGTATGACTCTGATTGTGATTTTTCCAAAATTTGGCTTTCTTGTGAAAAGCATGGGGTGAATGACTTTTATAGATCTGATGGGTTTCTTTTTAAGAAAGATAAATTGTGCATTCCCAATTGCTCTATGCGCGAGCTGCTTGTAAAAGAAACTCATGGTGGTGGTTTGATGGGTCACTTTGGTGTTGACAAAACATTAGCTCTTTTGCATGAACACTTTTATTGGCCTGGTATGCGCAAAGATGTTGTGTCTGTTTGTGCTAAATGTGTGACATGTAGGCATGCAAAGTCTAAGGTTCAACCTCATGGTTTATATTCCCCTCTACCTGTGCCTTCCCAACCTTGGGTAGATATTTCTATGGATTTTGTGTTGGGCTTGCCTAGGTCTCAATCTGGGAAAGATAGTATCTTTGTTGTAGTGGATAGATTTAGTAAAATGGCTCATTTTATTGCTTGTTCTGAAACAAATGATGCTGTGCATATTGCTGACTTGTTCTTCAAAGAAATTGTTAGATTGCATGGATTGCCTAAAACCATTGTGAGTGATAGGGATGTAAAGTTTCTTAGCCATTTTTGGAGGACCTTGTGGAGTAAGCTTGGAACTAAGTTGCTGTTTTCTACTGTGGCACATCCCCAAACGGATGGGCAAACTGAGGTCGTCAATAGAACACTCACTACCTTGTTACGTGCAATAATTCAAAAGAACTTGAAGAATTGGGTCAACTGCTTGCCTCATATTGAATTTGCATATAACAGGGCTATTCACTCTTCCACTTCTTTCTCTCCATTTGAGATTGTTTATGGCTTTAATCCTCTATCTCCTTTGGATATTCTGCCTTTGCCTTCTAGTGAACGAGCTAACCTTGATGGCAAGAAAAAGGCTGAGTTTGTGCAGGAATTACATGCTAAGGTGAGGGCCAACATCGAGAGAAAGAATGAGCAATATACAAAGCAAGCTAACAAAGGTCGTAGGAAGGTTGTCTTTCAGCCTGGAGACTGGGTTTGGATACACTTGCGAAAGGAGAGGTTTCCAAAACAACGAAAGTCTAAGTTGCAGCCAAGAGGAGATGGCCCTTTCCAAGTCTTGGAGCGAATCAATGATAATGCTTATAAAATAGATTTGCCTAGCTCCTACGGTAATGTAAGTGCTACATTTAATGTGACTGATTTATCTCTCTTTGATGCTGTAGATTCGAGGACGAATCCTTTTGAGCAGGGAGGGAATGATAGGGGAGCATGGCATGATCAAGCATCAAAGGAAGACCAAAACACGGAGCGTGGAGCCCAAGCTAAAAGATGGAAGTCCAATATTCTAAAAGACCCATTACAAGGCATTGTAGGCCCAATGACAAGAGCAAGGACCAAATCTATGAAAGAGGCGCTGAATTGTTTGATAAAAGATCTTAAAGAGTTAGAGCCCATTTATTTGGAAGAAGCATCCCTCAATCAGCCCATCAAGGGTCCAAACATGGTGATTACATTGCTAGAAGCCAAACAAGATGATGTACAAGGCCCATGTGCAGTCCAGATTAAAGAATTCACTCAAAATACCATGTGACAAGCATGTGCCTTGGAGGAGGAGCATAAGTGACGTCCAAGAATATTCAAGAAGAATCAAGAAGGCGTCTTTATGTATTAGTTATGGTTTAATTTCGTTTTTTTAAGTTTCCATTTTTATTTGCATTAAATAAGGCCTTTTGGTCAAAGATTGCATAAGAATATTTTAGGTTAGTTTCCTATTTTTAGGTAGAAGCCTTTTTCTTCAAGAAAAGGTAATTTCCTATTTCCTTTAGCCTTAATTGGTGCCAACCAAGATAGTCAATCATCATTAAGGCACATTTATGGCATTTATGACCTAGGGTTTTTTGATTCTAGAGTGTTCTTTTGCTGCCTATATAAGGCTACGTTTTTTGTAATTGAGAATCAGATTTGAATGAATGAATTTTAGAGAATTTTATTTCTCTTGAGTGAGCTTTGCTTGCCGCCTCGTATTCTCGTGGGAATACTCGACTGTATCAAGGACTGATCATCCTTGTGGTGTCTCCATGGCTAGGGTTGTAAGAGACAGGTTCTCTTAAGGTCCTACCTTCGATCGTTCGTCTAGTTTCCTAACTTGTTTCTAACTCAAGAATGAATTACTAAGTCTTCTACAGCATTCGAGTGTACAGCATTCATTTAAATGTCTAAAGCGGAATACAACTGAATTCGCTCCTAATCACTCTACAACTAGCAGAGCAATTGAAAAAGATAGATGAATGCAAACTCCCTCTACAATCCAGTGGCTCAGATTCGGTTCTGCTCTTGGAAGAATTTACAGAATTAGCTACACATGACGATGACTGCTCCTTCTTCAACGTTCAATTGCTGCTTCTCCATGGATGCTCCCCCAAATTCAATGGTTTCCCGCTCAAGAAGATATAGATCAGTTAGAAGAAAAATGGAATCTCTCCTTCTCCCTTGCGACCTCCAGAGAAAAGTATATCCCTTTTTCTTAGTCACCGCCAAATATATCCCCGTCTGCCTAGCTAAAATTCCTTTTCTGTTATTCCTTTCAGTCTTAGCTGGCATGGAGTGATTGTTTTTCAAATCATTTTCGTTTTCCCGCCTCCTCATTGTAATTCCCGCAACTGAATATTTCAGCTCCTTCGGTGGAATTCCCTCTCCTTTAGTGATGGAAATCAGTTTCCATTAGTGATGGAATTTCATTTCCTTTGAACCTCCCTTTCCTTTCTTCTGGGAAAAATGTTTCTGTCACTCCAAAATTGCAATTCTGCCCCTGAATTTAAAATATTAAGACAGAAGTAATATCCAATAGTGAAAATTAATAAGAAGAATTATTAAAATATCACAACTGCTTAATTCTTTTACTCAAGTGTATCAACAATTTATTTGTTTATTAATGGAATTAATGCTCAATCCAATTCTTAAAATAGCCTAAAATATACATCCCAACCATATAAAAATATGATTTATCATTCATTCATCACTTTTCTTCTTTGTGCAAAAATAATTACAATACCTTTTTATTTTCATTAAAAATATTATCTTTACAAACAACACAAGTCTCTAAAATTTGCTATTAAAGGAATACACGTCACCTCTCACTCTTAAAATTTACACTGGCTTAACTTGAAGCGAAGAATAAATCACGCACATTTCCGTCAATTTTTTTTGCTAGGAGTCATATATAGCTGTCTTATATTTTAAAATGTGAAAAATCCCTCTAAAATTAAAACGGGAACTATATAAATAATTTCAATGAAATTTAGAAGAAATATATGTAAGTTTTTTGACAAAAATTCATACCTTTTATAAAAAAATTTAGAAAATAATAATATAGTTTTAGCAAAACTCTGAGATATTTTTGTAATTTAGAGTTATTTTGTTTTTAAGGAGATTTTACAAAATATATATATAATATACTTTTAGAAAATTACTAGCTCCCTCTGATTCTTATTATAAGAACTCTTTAGTTAATATATATATATCAATAAAAACAGTTAAAATCATTAAATAGGTCATAAAATTCAAATAATCATTTACAATATTACCCTCATTAATTATACTAAATTCCAACAGCATATTAATTTCTAGTCTCTTTTTTTTTTTTAATAAGCAATTTCTAGTCTCTTATTACCTCTACTAAATATGGTCATATATGAAAAAAAATTTAATGCTCATTGAAACTGTTAAAAAGTCTTATGAAAAAGACCAAGAATTCGTTTTAGAAGAGCTCGAGCTAAGGACTAGGACTAGGGGGAGTTTATCTTTGTTTTGTGGCTTCACTTTGATGGCAGTGCCATGTCATATACTATGATGAGAAAATTGTTTTATCAAATATTCATGTCTTAAAATATGTACATTGAGTTGTAACATATCCTCCTTCTCTATGCATAAGGGGGTTTTAATTAATTAATGATTAATTAGTTAAGAGATGCTTGTCGTTCTGTGAAATGTATATATAATGTACCTTCGTGGTTTTTAGGAGACATTAGATCCGCTTGCCGAGAGATGTGAAAAGAATATGGGGAATCACACTAAAGTCTCACAAGTTTGCACTGTCTCTGGCCAAAATACTTCAAATATATCATCAATATATGCTCCCTCTAATTCAAAATATAAAATAAATTTTATCTATTTATGTTTATCAAGAAATTATTTAAAATTAGTTTAAAACAGTAAATATGGAATGCATGTATTTTTTACTCTAAATATACCCCTATTAATAATGAAGAGAAAAAGTAAAAGGTGCAATAATGAATCAAAAAGGAAAGAGAATATATGGTGAAAAAAATTAGAAAAAAACTTATTAAATATTTAGACAAAAGTAAATATTATCTTATAAAAATAATCCAGACTGACTCTCTAACAAAATTTATCTTATATTTTGAATTAAATAGAGTATAGTATAAGAGATAAATCTTATTGGAACGCGCCTTAATTTAGCTAAGCAACAAAAAACTCCAAACATCCATGCACATGCAAGTACAGAACCCTGCTGTAGTTCATTTGGGAAGGGGAAAAAAAAAAAAACTGACTCTTTTACGTGTAAGTTTTAAAAAGTCCTGACCAAAACCTCAGTTGTAATTGAGGTTGTGACTGTTCCACCTATGGTTGCGGAATTTCTTGGTATTTTAAATGGTCTCACTTTTGTGCTGGAACAAGGGGTTTAGGAAGGAAAATCGCTATTGTGACTTTATGGAATCTGTAAGTATTATTTTGAAGCAATTAATAGGCTTTGTTGAAACCTTGTTTTGTTGGTAATGATATCCAATAATTTTTTATTCGAAAAATAAAACCCTCAATTGGTAGCTTTCATGGCGCATTGACCTTTCAAATGTCAATAAAAGCATTAGTAGTTTGAACACAAATTTAAAAGAAAAGCTCATTCCAAAAAAGAATTTATAAATCTCACTTTTTTTTTTAATACAAGGCTTCTAATGCAAGACTCATAATACATAGAGTAACACCCTAGCTTATGGCCCCTTTAAAGTGTGTTTGGTATATGTTGATGGAATTATTGACAAATTGATTTCTATTTAATTTATATATTTATATTACGAAAAGACTAAAATACCCATAGTTTTTTTTTTTAAATAAAAGGGAGGAAAAAAGACTGAACCGCGTGTTAGTCGAACACTCCGATCTATGGAAGTCAAGAACCACCTTCACTGGAAACACAAACCAAAATCAAACCACTGCAATCTAGTTTGAATATGAGATGATGGGTTTTCGTTTGAAGGGGAGACGAAGATGGCACTTTGTGAATAGAAATTTCAGCTTTGATAAAGCAAAGCGCCGTCTGTGTCTTTGTCTCGGTCTCAATAACGGCGGCGGCATTATTCTCTCAATCTAACAAAACAAGTTAAATTTGGGCCTCCACTTCCAGTTCCAATTCTCTAGGTTCAAGTCCCTTCTATAGTCATGGTTAACGGAGGAAGAATATGCAAATTTAGTTGAATTTTTTCCTATGAAGAATCTAACAATTGTACTATCCTTTCATCATGACATTCTCTCATACTTTTGAAGCTGATGTTGGTCCCTTTGACCAACCACCAAAAGGTGAAGGATGATGATTGACCCAAATTGGCTATTGGTCCATTCGCGCTTTGTACCTGTAGCCTTCCCAATTTTCAGACGAGGAAAATGTAGAAAATTGGTTCAGCCCAAACTTGCCCTAAATATAATATTTATTTTGTAGTGTATATTTAAAACTGAGGGAGTACTAATGTTATTTGCTTGGCCTGACCCTACCCTTAATTATAGCTTCGGTTGGTTCATGAGGTGCAGAATTTGGATTTTCATCAATGTTTGATAAATTGTTACAAGAAGCACAATTTTGCAGTTAATTTGGATTTTAGGGAAGCGCATGATTATTTTTCGTAGAGATGAGGTCTTCTACATATCTAAACCCTATACTCCTCAAATTTTAGACACACATGCAAATGCAAATTAAAAAAAATATGTAAATGAATTTGCTTAGTTAAAAATAAAAGCTAGCTACAGTCATGTCTTTTCTTCTCAGTCGATGTGGCTTCTAAAGCTTCTTCAGCTGCCATTAACGTACGGCACAAGACATATATAAGGATCCATTTTAGTATTCCAGATTCTCATTAATCCGATTGCATTTTTGATTTTTAGGGTTACGATACAAATTTACCTCAAAAGTTTTGACTCAAGAGTTCTTGGTATTCAAAAGTTTTTTTTTGAAACAAATTTGTCCTGCAAGCCTAAAATCATAGCAATATTGTTTTCAGTAGGGCCAATATTACACCTTAACCCTTCATTTTTATTTCGGAATCATGATTTCGTACCAAAACATCATTCCATAGCAAATAGGGAACAACAATATATCAAAATTTGGTAATGGGCATGTGTTAGGCATTTTGTTTAAGCTATTCCCTTTTTTTTTGAAAAAAAGACAAAAAGCTATCCGAATGAACTTAGGTAGCCCAGATAGCCCAGATTCTAATATTCATTATTCCTTAAACTCTAGTAAAATAACATATAACAAGACGACCTAATATAACAAATAACATAAATAACGAAATTCAAACTCTTTAGATCAAATACATGAGCACATATTATTCACTGGCGGAGCGAAAGCTCTGGATAACTTGTTTCAGAAAGATGGGAAGCTTGCAACTAGCAATACATTCAACTTGGGTGGAAAAAAAAAAAAAAAGCTTCAAAGTAGTGACCAATCAAATCTCAAAGGAATTATCAAACACAGTCGAAGAGATCACATCCATCAGATTCAAAAGGAAGAACTTCACCAGGAGAAAGAACGCAATCATTAATGGATAATGACGATGAAGGAACATAATCATTAATGTTCTGTAATTGCTTGCTTTTCTTATAGTACTCCTCCACATTTCTGACAGGACAAGGAAAAGACGACAGGAGAACGGGGTGCTTTGGTTGGGTTAAGAATGTGGTATTGTTATTATGATTATTATCAAAGCTGATGAAATGAATAGGAGAACTTGACAGATCATGAGAATCCAGAAAGATCTTAGGCTTTTTGCAAGTGTGGTAGCGAAAATAGGTGGTTCTGCACAGAGAAGGGTCGTCTTGGATTACTTGTACTTAGACATGGAAATAGATCAGGCCAAGCCAGATTTTGGTGAAATAGGCCTGAGCCTGTAATAATAATCTAAGGCTTGAGCCTGTAATGATAATCTAAAGCCTGAGCCTAGACCTGAGCCTGAATGTAGGCTTTTTTTAAGGCTCAAGCCTGAGTCTTTCAAAGGCCTGATTAAGGTTGAAACTTTTTAAAAGCCTACTTGATATATGGTACGGATACGGATCGGCTAGAAACAAGTTAGGAAACTAGACCAACGATCGAAGGTAGGACCTTAAGAGAACCTGTCTCTTACAATCCTAGCCATGGAGACACCACAAGGATGATCAGTCCTTGATACAGTCGAGTATTCCCACGAGAATACGAGGCGGCAAGCAAAGCTCACTCAAGAGAAATAAAATTCTCTAAAATTCATCCATTCAAATCTGATCCCCAATTACAAAAAACGTAGCCTTGTATAGGCAGCAAAAGAACAATCTAGAATCAAAAAACCCTAGGTCATAAGTGCCATAAATGTGCCTTAAGGATGATTGACTATCTTGGTTGGCACCAATTAAGGCTAAAGGAAATAGAAAATTATCTTTTCTTGAAGAAAAAGGCTGCTACCTAAAAATAGGAAACTTATCTAAAATATTCTTATGCAATCTTTGACCAAAAGGCCTTATTTAATGCAAATAAAAATAGAAACTTAAAAAAAACGAAATTAAACCATAACTAATATATAAAGACGCCTTCTTGATGCTTCATGAATATTCTTGGACGTCACTTATGCTCCCCCTCCAAGGCACATGCTTGTCACATGGTATTTTGAGTGAATTCTTCAATCTGGACTGCACATGGGCCTTGTACACCATCTTGTTTGGCTTCTAGCAATGTAATCACCATGTTTGGACCCTTGATGGGCTGATTGAGGGATGCTTCTTCCAAATAAATGGGCTCTAACAATTTAAGATCTTTTATCAAACAATTCAGTGCCTCTTTCATAGAATCCTTGCTCTTGTCATTGGGCCTGCAATGCCTTGTAATGGGTCTTTTAGAATATTGGACTTCCATCTTTTAGCTTGGGCTCCACGCTCCGTGTTTTGGTCTTCCTTTGATGCTTGATCATGCCATGCTCCTCTATCATTCCCTCCCTGCTCAAAAGGATTCGTCCTCGAATCTGCAGCATCAAAGAGAGATAAATCAGTCACATTAAATGTAGCACTTACATTACCATAGGAGCTAGGCAAATCTATTTTATAAGATCATTGATTCGCTCCAAGACTTGGAAAGGGCCATCTCCTCTTGGCTGCAACTTAGACTTTCTTTGTTCTGGAAACCTCTCCTTTCGCAAGTATACCCAAACCCAATCTCCAGGCTCAAAGACAACCTTCCTACGACCTTTGTTAGCTTGCTTTGTATATTGCTCATTCTTTCTCTCGATGTTGGCCCTCACCTTAGCATGTAATTCCTGCACAAACTCAGCCTTTTTCTTGCCATCAAGGTTAGCTCGTTCACTAGAAGGCAAAGGCAGAATATCCAAAGGAGATAGAGGATTAAAGCCATAAACAATCTCAAATGGAGAGAAAGAAGTGGAAGAGTGAATAGCCCTGTTATATGCAAATTCAATATGAGGCAAGCAGTTGACCCAATTCTTCAAGTTCTTTTGAATTATTGCACGTAACAAGGTAGTGAGTGTTCTATTGACGACCTCGGTTTGCCCATCCGTTTGGGGATGTGCCACAGTAGAAAACAGCAACTTAGTTCCAAGCTTACTCCACAAGGTCCTCCAAAAATGGCTAAGAAACTTTACATCCCTATCACTCACAATGGTTTTAGGCAATCCATGCAATCTAACAATTTCTTTGAAGAACAAGTCAGCAATATGCACAGCATCATTTGTTTTAGAACAAGCAATAAAATGAGCCATTTTACTAAATCTATCCACTACAACAAAGATACTATCTTTCCCAGATTGAGACCTAGGCAAGCCCAACACAAAATCCATAGAAATATCTACCCAAGTTTGGGAAGGCACAGGTAGATGGGAATATAAACCATGAGGTTGAACCTTAGACTTTGCATGCCTACATGTCACACATTTAGCACAAACAGACACAACATCTTTGCGCATACCAGGCCAATAAAAGTGTTCATGCAAAAGAGCTAATGTTTTGTCAACACCAAAGTGACCCATCAAACCACCACCATGAGTTTCTTTTACAAGCAGCTCACGCATAGAGCAATTGGGAATGCACAATTTATCTTTCTTAAAAAGAAACCCATCAGATCTATAAAAGTCATTCACCCCATGCTTTTCACAAGAAAGCCAAATTTTGGAAAAATCACAATCAGAGTCATACAACCCTTTCAATAATTCAAATCCAAGTAATCTAGCATGAAGAGAAGTGATAAGAGAATACCTCCTAGAAAGAGCATCAGCAACAACATTCTCTTTACCTTGCTTATGCTTGATCACATAAGGAAACGTCTCTATGAATTCCAACCCGCAAGCATGCCTCTTGTTAAGCTTACCTTGAGACTTTAGAAACTTCAAACTTTCATGATCAGAGTGAATAATGAACTCCTTAGGCCATAAATAATGTTGCCATGTTTCTAAAGTTCGTTTTAAAGCATAGAGTTCCTTGTCATAAGTAGAGTAATTCAAAGAAGCTCTACTTAATTTCTCACTGAAGTAGGCAATAGGCCTAGACTCTTGCATTAGAACAGCACCAATACCAATCCTAGAAGCATCACATTCAACTTCAAAAACTTTATTAAAATCAGGTAAACCCAAAAGTGGTGCATTGGTTAATTTCTCTTTCAAGGTATTAAAAGCTGTTTCTTGTGTTTCACCCCATTTAAATGTCACATGCTTCTTAACAAGCTCATTTAGAGGTGCAGCAATAGTTGAAAAATCTTTGACAAACCTCCTATAGAAACTTGCTAGTCCATGAAAACTCCTGACTTCATTGGCATTCTTTGGGGTTGGCCAATCTCTTATAGCTTTCACCTTTTCCTCATCCACATGGATCCCTTGAGCACCTACAACAAAACCAAGGAACACAACAGAATCCATGCAAAAGGAGCATTTCTGAAAATTAGCATATAAGCTATTCTCCTTAAGAGTTCGAAACACCTCATGCAAGTGAATAACATGTCATCTATTGTTCTACTATAGACAAGAATATCATGAAAGTAGACAACCACAAACTTCCCAATAAATGAACGAAAAACATGATTCATCAAGCTCATGAAAGTGCTAGGTGCATTAGTTAACCCAAAAGGCATAACTAACCATTCATACAATCCAAATTTAGTTTTAAATGCTGTTTTCCATTCATCTCCCTCTTTCATGCGAATTTGATGATAGCCACTCTTTAGGTCAATTTTAGAGAATAAAGTAGCACCATGCAACTCATCCAACATGTCATCTAATCTAGGAATGGGGTAGCGATACTTAACTGTTATTTTGTTGATGGCTCTACAATCAACGTACATTCGCCATGAACCATCTTTCTTGGGCACTAGAAGTACTGGAACAGCACATGGGCTCAAACTTCCCTTACAAAGCCTTTCCTCATGAGTTCATCAACTTGGCATTGAATCTCTTTAGTTTCTTCGGGATTGGCTCTATAAGCTGGTTTATTAGGTATAGAAGCTCTAGGGATGAAATCAATCCTATGCTCAATTCCTCTTAAGGGAGGAAGCCCATCGGGAACTTCATCAAGGAACAGGTCACCAAATTCCTGCAACAAAGCCACAACACTAGAAGGCAAAGAGGGGTTAAGTTGGTTAGTAGAAAAATAAGCATCCTTGCACACAAGCACCAAGACTCGCTCACTCAATAATGCTCTCTTAACCTCGCTTTTTCCAGCAAATAGACTCTCTTTCTTTTGTTCATTTTTCTCATATTCATTCCTTTTCTTTTCTTTTTTCTATACTCTCTCTTTTTCACTCCACTCACTTATTTTTTTGCATTCTTTCTCAATCCTCACTTGGTCATCATAAGCTTCTTTAGGCCTAAGAGGCTTCAATACAATGATTTTCCCATTGAAAGGTACAGAATAACAATTTTTGTAACCATCATGGTGAGCTCTACTATCAAACTGCCATGGTCTTCCAAGCAAAAGATGTCCAGCAAGCATTGGGACTACATCACATAAAACTTCAGCATGGTAGTTGCCAACAGAAAAAGAAACCAAAACTTGCTTAGTAACCTTAGCTTCAGCACTATCATTCAACCATTGCAATTTATAAGGCTTAGGATGCTTCATAGTTGGTAAATCCAACTTTTCAACAAGTAAGGTACTAGCAACATTGGTAACACTACCACTATCAATAACCATGCTACATACCTTATTCTTTATGAAGCACCTAGTGTGGAAGATGAGCTCTCGTTTCTCTTGCTCTTTATCTTCCTTTGGTTGCATGTTTAGGGCTCTTCTAGCCACTAATGCTTCTCCCTTAACAGGTTCAGCTTCATCAATCTCCAATTCAGAATCAGTCACCAAAGAAGGCATGTCATCATCACTTTCATCGCTAGAATGCACACTGTCATACTCGCCATTATCTTTGAGAATCATGGCCCTCTTATTGGCACATTGGGAAGCAATATGCCCTTTTCCATGACATCTAAAACATTGAAGAGAAGAGGTTCTATCAGTAGAAGAAGTTTTAGAGTCAAGTTTCTTACCGCCATCAATCTTGGGCTTGGATTCCTCCTTGGCTTTTGGTGTGAATTTTGCAACATCTTTAGCCTTAGAATCCTTCCACGTGGATGCTGATCTAGAGTCCCTCCAACCATGAGATGAGGATTTGGAGTGTTTTTCTTTATACCGCCTCTCAACTTTGATGGCTTTATGCACTAGCTCTTCTTTATCAACAAAAGTGTACATCTCAACTTTGTCTCTAATTTCAGGCCTTAACCCATCAATGATTCTGGTCATGCTTGCTTCTTCTCCTTCTTGTACTCCAGCTCGCATTTTAAGAAGGTCAAGTTCATGCACATATTCATCTACAGTCATAGAGCCTTGGCCAAACAGTCGTAACTTTCTATTTAGCTCTCGGTAGTAGTAACTAGGGACATACTTGTTGCGCATGAGTTTCTTTAGCTTTGACCATGTATGAGGTGGTCCTTTGCCCTTAAGGCGCCTTTTAAGCTGTAAATCTTCCCACCAAACAATAGCATAGTCAGAAAATTGATATGAAGCAATTTTTACCTTCTTTTCTTCTGGCCAATCATTCATTCTGAAGATTTACTCAAACTTCATCTCCCAATCAAGGTATGCATCTGGATTTATATTACCCTTGAAGGTAGGGTAATTGATCTTTGGGTCATAGGTGTCCAAATCACGTTTTTCAGGTCCGCTCCTATTCTTTGAGGATGAAGAACCAGATCTAATCACCTCCTCATCACCACTACTTGCTTTGGATGCTTTTAGCTCCACTAGCTCCAACTTGAGTTTGAGAAATTCATCTCTCATGGCTCTCATGAATAGCTTAGGATCTGTGTTGAATTCTTCCATATTGGCTTCTTTGTCACTCATCTTGAAATTGAAACGTTAGTGTGATCAAAGAGAAATGAAATAGTAAGAAGGGACCTTACCACTCTACTCGCGCGTTTCACTCAAGAAATTGTAGTGTCACTCGTGTTTAACTCAAATCTGGCTTTTAAATTGATGTAATAACACTCTCGCCTTTTACCACTCAAACTTGCCTCCTATAGTATTCTTGATTGAAACTCAACAAAATCAAGAGACAATGTTAGTAAATGGTAATCTCCACAACCAGAATTGCAAGAACCAGAAAATATAAGAGATAAGAAAGGAATATGTGATAAAAGAAGAAGGATAGGTACCAAAAACGTAAAAGGAAGGAAAAGAGGAGGTAATCTCCATCTTTTAGCTTGGGCTCCACGCTCCGTGTTTTGGTCTTCCTTTGATGCTTGATCATGCCATGCTCCTCTATCACTACTCACAAGTTGTAGGCCTTAAAGTCCATAAATAGGCTCTGAGCCTACCGAAGCCAACATGTCCGTAAGCTTTTGGGAGGTTTCAAAGCTTATATATTTACAAATTGTATGTTTTAAATAGGCTTAAAGCCTACTTAAAATCTATGAATAATTAAAATAAAATATGATTTTTGTTACAAACGAATAATACTATTAGAATTTAACATGGATAATACAATATATTAAAATATTACAAAATAGTAGCATGAGCATGAAACGAAATTGAATAACACAATAATATCAATATTAAGATCTCATCTTGTGCTTAAAACCTACGCATAATTAAAATAAAACCTAATTTTTAATACAAAAAATCATCCCGCTGGAATTCAATACTAATAACACAATGTATCAAAATATTATAAGATAACAATATGACCATGAAATGAAAATTAAACAAATAACATCAGCATCAAGGTCTCAATATAATATCCTCTTGTTCATATTGCTCCTGCATAATAAACAAATTAATTTAAATTAAATAATTAGTACAATACAAAATCCAACTAACATGATATAAATATAAAAATAAATTATGTAACATTATATTCATACCTTTAGTTTCCTTTTCAACCCATATTTGTGACGAAGCTAGTACACTCCACACAAAAGATTTTCAATAGATTCTTCATTCAATCTAGCACGATATTCATCAATCACTCTTCTCCTAGCACTAAATGTAGACTCTGATTTGAGATAAGGACAGCTAATATATTAGATGCCATCCTGGATAAAACTTTAAATTTTGTACTATTGTTCTTCCACCACTCTAAGGCACAAAATTATGAAGAATCAGAAGAAGGAATGTAAGGATCATCAGCAAGATAAGTTTCCAACTCTGATTTTGTAGCAGGAACTAAATGCCTTTGACGAATCATGTTCAACATTCGTTGCATTCCTTTATCTGTCAAGGTTGTGCCATCAATATTCATTTCACCAGATGTAGAAAATGACTCTTCTCTACACAATTCCATATGATATAATTCTTCTATGCATTTTTAACTTTTTCCACATCCTGTGTAGCCTCACTTTCTGGTTTATATATTAGGGGGAAACTTATCTCAATAGCATCAAATTTGATTCTTGGGTCCAAAATACTTGCAATAGCCATCAACAAATTGCATTCACCCCAACACTTATCAAATTTTTCTTTCATAGGTATTGCCATCTCATTCATGAACAAGTCAGGAGAATCTATTGCCTTATCAATCACTTGTTTCACCCTATGAACCTCAGCAAGATAAAAATTAGCAGTAGGGTATTCACTACCTGAAATGACATGAGTGGCATCATTGAAAACTTCTAACAGGTGACAAACCTTCTTAAGCTTTTCCCAATGCTCAGGATCTGGTGTATAAGTATAATGTGGCTCTTTTTCATTATAGGCTGAAAAGGCATGCTTGAATTTCATTGTTGTTGTCAACATCAAGAATGTAGAGTTCCATCTTGTAGGACAATCAAGAATGAGTTTTCTATCTTTCAAACCGTTCAACTCTACAACTTCACAAAAAGATTTTAGCCTTGCATCTAAAGCATTTATAAATTTGACACTTTCACGAACTTTATAAATGATATCTTTAATGTTATTCAGGCCATCTTGCACCAACAAATTTAAAATATGTGCACAACATCTAACATGAAATAGTTGTCCATCCAAAACTAATTTATTTGCTCAATGACAAATTTTCCTTCAAATTTCTCAAGCAAGAATCATTAAATGTAACCAGTAACATCTATGTATTCAGCTACCTAGTGACTTGACTTCCACATGTCTATTGCAATGCTAACCTTGCTCACATTCTTCAATATATTTTTCAAAGTATTCTTTTTAGCCTCATACAATTTGAGACAATCACTTCATGTTGTCGTACGATTGACTTTTCTAAACTCTGGATTTGCATATTCAAAAGCCCACATCAAAACTTCATCTTCTGCCATACTAAAAGGGCGTTCACGCACCATGACAACTGTAGCAAAAATTTCTCTCATCTTTTCATTGGAGTATTTACTATCAGGAATAATAAAAGGATTAATTCTTGATTCACTTGATTGGGGACATGATATGGTGGTTTGCTTATTTTGCCGAGAGACAAACAGCTTCCGTTGCAAGCATTTTTCTAAATGCCTCTTGAGATGACTAGTACTAGCTCCCCTTCCACCAGTAGCTAGCTTTTCTTTACAGTACAAGCACATTGCTTTCTTGACTCCATCTACAAGTTGAACTTCTTCAAAATCTTCTCATACCTCTGAAGTTTTTTGCCGCTTCTTAGCGATAATAGATGTTTCTTCACCCGTAATTGCTACTTGTTGAGAAGTAATATTGTTATTTTCTATTGCATTACTTAAAGAAGATGTAACATCTCTGCTAATTTGTGGTTCAGATTGGGCACTTTGAGGTTGAGGAGGAGTGGATTCAATTGTATTGTTGCTGCTATCCATTTCAAGAACTTATCCTATAGAAAAATAATAAAAATACCATATTCCAATAAAATAAACAAATAAATAAAAGAAATAATTAAAAAAATCATATTCATGCTTTATTTCTCATCTAAAGAGGCTTATTATTACCAAGCTTGCTATAATAGCTATAAAAGCATGAAAAATAATCTGTTTGTAAACTAGTACCATTTCAAGTGTTCTGCTAACAAATAAGAAGCTTTATTATTGCCACTCTCTATGTCAAGAAAAGTGTTCTGTTTATGGGGAAAAAAGTTCCAACAGGTACTCTAGTACTCTTCAATAAAATAAAATAATCAAAACATAAATAACTTCTAAATAACATAAGTCAAATAGAAGAACAAACTAACATGTGCTAATATGAGAGAACTTTGAAAAAGCAACTCTAATAGGAGTAGGGGACCACTTTCAATTGTTTGGTTTGTCATCATTCCAATAAAATAATTAACAAAACAAACAAGTTTCAAATAAAGCAAACCAAATAGTAGGGGACCACTTTCTACTTTTGCTTTCTCTAATGGGTTTGTCTCTATTCATCACCATATATTATATATTCAAACACGCAGAATGAAGCTTTGGCAGATTGATAAAGAGACTTAGAATGCTTACTGAAAAATATAAAAGTTACTTGAAGCACGAGAGTTACCCATCACAGTGGAGAGAGCAAATAATAGTTAGTGATAGACTAACAATGACTTGATGAGAAAATTGCAGAAAGTATTTGCAAGATGGACTGAACAAAGCAACGGAGCACGAAACAATAGACTAAGGGCTAGGTTTCCAATTTAGTTGAATTTTCGTAGGAGGGAGTCATCAAAATTCAAATGGAGAAGGGTACTATTGTAATTTACTAATTATAATTATATCTATACATTAGAAAATAAGAATTAAAAAATATAAATATCATATATATATCTCATGCAAATATAATTATGCTTTTTATGCCTAAACAAGCCAGGCTTGAAGGCTTACAGGCCAGGCTTTAACAAAATAAGCCTGACCTATTTACATAATAAGGCCTTTAAATAGGCCTTGGCCTAGCCTTTTTAATAAACAGGCTAGGCCTTAACTAGGCCAGGCCATAGGTCCCCTGATAGGGGCCTGACCTATTTCCACTCCTACTTGTACTTATTTGGTTGCTTCACATCCCTGGTCAAACTTGTGAGTGCATCTGAAGTAGCATCTGCATATATTATTGCATGTAAATATATTTTTTTCTAAAATAAGTCAATGTCATTTTATTTTCAATATAGTATGAAATACCAAAAAAATATGTAGAGATTAACTGGCTTATCTTGAACTCCAAACACAAGAGAGCCGCTGTAGTTTTCTCCAAATATGAGGAATGCTATAGTTTGTTAGAGCATGCGGATACATAGATGAAAGTGAAAGGAAAATAAATTTTGTTCAAAATATGAGAGCAATATAATCACCATAACTTTTATACTTATTTATTTGCAGGACTTTGAAAGTTGATAGTAATAAACACATCTTCCTTGAACATTCAGACCTGGGAATGAGGTTATGCCTAATGTAATAAAAAGGGCAAATTCTGGAGAAGCATCCCAGACAAGAAGTAATATTTGCTTTAATGTGAATGAAAAGGTTTTTGACTATGTTACAAAATAAAAGAGGGTTAAGGTGCATCAGCACTCATAAGTATTTTCTCAGGTGCATCTAGCACCTCAAAGTATTTTGTAGTGTATCTAGCACCCCAAAGTATTTTGTAATGCATCTAACACTCTGAAGTATTTTTCAAGTGCATTCGGCATCTTGAAGATTTTTTTTTTTGCCTTAATGCCAGATGCACCAAAAACTATTTTTGAATACTGGATACACCTAAAAAAAAATACTTTGAGGTACATGATGCACCAAAAAATACCTTATAGTGCTGGACGCATCTGAATAAAATACTTCAAACTACTGGATACACCACAAAATATTTTGAGGTGTTGGATGCATTCAGTTCAATACTTGCGGGTGTTGGATGTAGCTTAACCCAATAAAAAAGCACTAGTACAAAAAGTCAATTTTACAGCAGAATTTTACATTGGTCTGGTGTATATGCATGTGGCTGGTGATGATCACATGTTTATGAAAAAAAATTGCAGTGATATTAAACCTTTTACTTTGATTTAACTTTCAAAGCAACTGGTGCAGTAAACATCTTCAAATGGAAGAAAAGAAAGGATAGATAAACCTGAAAAATTACATCTTCAAAACTCATATGGCAATTTGCTTCCAGGCCTACAGTGTGGCATCTAGAGTAAAGTGAGGAATGTTACAATCAGAAATCAAAGTTTGTGGTGATTGTGTTGGAGCAATAAATTTGCAAGCAAACTATTCCTCGATCCTAAATAGAGGACCTAAGTAGGGGGTAAGTTTTAAACCTAAATGTAAGATATTAATCTATTTAATCTCTCATATATCATTTTTTTCTCAAACTAGCTGATTTATCTAATTTATAAACTGACAAATTAAAGAGCTAATTAAAAAGGAGGCCATGATGTTTTATAGATAGCTATTTCATGAGGAATCAAGCTCCCACGTGGTCCTCAATGGTTTGTTCTCTTACCCAAGTATCTCTGATGCAGAAGGAGCCTCTCTAAGCAGCAACGTGGCAAATGAGAAAATACAGCAGGCTATCTTCAACATGGGAGTCTAGAATCACCTGGCCCAGATGGCAATGCAGCTCTTTTCTTCCAAAGCCACTGGGAATATGTGGGAAACTCTATTCTTGATTTTGTGCAGCGGGTCTTCGCTGATCCTTCTATCATACCTGATGTTAATGGGACCCTCCTCATCCTTATCCCAAAGAACGATCAACTACAAACAATTCAAGATTTTCTTCCCATTAGTTTATGCAATGTTATCTACAAGAATATTACCAAGGCGGTCTCAAACTATATTAAGCCTATCCTTCCTAGTATTATTAGTCCTAATTAGTGTGGTTTTGTCCCTGGTAGATTGGCCTCAGATAATGTGATTATAGCACAGGAAGTGGTCCTTTCGAGAACTATGAAGGGGAAAGAAAGGCTTCATGATGATTAAAATAGATCTTGAAAAAGATATGATCTGCTCCGTTGGGAGTTTCTTTTTTATTGTTTGAAAGAAATTGAGTTGCCCCTACTGCTTCTCAATGTTATTAAGCATTGTGTCTCCTCTCCTCATATGCAAATCTTGTGGGAAGGCAGTATGACTCAGGAGTTTCAACTGTCCCACAACATAAGCCAAGGTGATCCCATCTCTCCCTATCTGTTTGTTATTTCCATTGAAAAACTTGCTTCCTTGATTTAGAAAGAAAGACATCTCAAGCATTGGCGGCCGATTAAGTTAAGAAATGATGGTCCACTAGTCTCATCTTTTCTTTGCAGAAGATCTTATTCTTTTCGCTGAAGCCTCTCTTGACCAAGTCCAAGTGATTAAACAAGTGCTGGGAAAATTTTGCCCCTGCTCTGGCCAGAAGGTTAGTCAGCAGAAGACAAGGGCTCATTTCTCCGGTAACGTAAACCATAATAGAGCAAGCCAATTGAGTGAAGAGCTTTGGTTTACGGTGAGGGCTGATCTTGGTAAATATCTGCACGTGTTCCCTTACACCATGACTGAGTCAGAAAAGCTACTTATCAATTTACGGTGGACAAGGTGATAAGTTGATGCGATACAGTAAGCTAACTCCTCAACTTCCAATGATCCATTGCAAATCCCAACTGGACCAATCACAAGAGCAAGAGCTAAAAGAATTAAGGAAGCTTTGAGTGGGCTAGTGCAGGACACCTTGACAAAGCAAATGGCATTTGTTGGAGTATCAAATCTGGATAAAAATGCTGAGGACGTCACTAATGTCATTTGGGCTGAAAGTGGAGCTACTAATCATATCTTGGGCTTGGAAACTTCAATTTAAGGAGCTTGGATCAAGTACAACACATGAGAAGACTCATTTGGGCTTAATTAATCATATTTTGGGCTTGATATGCTGATTATATTTTATTAAATGCATTTGAGCGAAAATTCATAATTAGTTGGCAGATTTGACTTTTGAATTTCCAAGTTACCTAAATCAAGTCCTTATGAATTTATTATATTTTGATTATCTAGATTGCATTTAATGCTTTTTAGGTCAGATCTTGAATGTATCCTCTATAAGATATTGTAACCCTCATTTTGGGAGGAGATTTGGAATTTGAATGAAAAACTTGCATTTTGCAATTTTTGACTTGAGAGGGGTTCTCTCTAGGGTTCTTCATTGAACTAACAGACTTATTAAGGCTTGATCAACCTTGTGGCGTCTTTAAACACTTCAGGTCCTTGTTCTCCCGTGTTCAAGGGTTCAAGTGGATCACCAGACCTTTGTTTACGTTCTTGGGGTGCGTATATTCAGATCGGCTGTGGGTTCGTGGGATTTTTTTTTCTTGTGGGTTCTCACCATAAGTAGAGTAGTTAGAAGGTGAATTTGATATCTTTTTCTAGAAGGCACGCTCTTATTACGTGTCTGGGCGGTCCAATCTATTCCTCTATTCTATGCAGATCTCCCCCCCCCCGGGAACCTGTGATGATGTGGATAAATATGCCGGGGGCTTTCTTTGGGGATCTACTGCGGAGAAGAGAAGGGCTCATCTAGTTTGCTAGGAAATAGTATGTACAGACAAGAAAAATGGCGGACTGGGGGCTCGACAAACCCATCTTCAGAACTGTTCATTCATGATGAAGATGGGTTGGAATGTCATGAAGAACAAGTTGTGAATGCGAACGGCTCTCAAACAGTTTGATGGAAGCTCGAGAAGCATGGCCATTTCTCAATCAAGTCTGCCTATAGCTCCCTCCAAGCCTACTTGCTGAGGCAAACCCGTTGTGGTCTAAAATTTGGAAACTAGCCGTCCCTCAGCGACGTCGATTTTTACGTGGTTGGTGTTACAATAGAAGCTCCTCAACGCAGTCCGCTTTGTGCACCCACTATGGACGCCCCATTGAGAGCACCCTCCATGTTTGGGATGATTGCCTAGAAACTATGGCTTTGTGGCCTTCCATTATAAAGCCCTCTCTGGTGCAACATTTCTGTCGAAGGAGTATTCGAAGCTGGGTGCAATGGAATCTCCACGTGAAGGTTGGTAAATGTGATGATAATTGGAAAGAACTCTTTAGAATTCTCTCTATTGGATTTTCTATAAATATAGGAATAGACTCACATTTGAGAACGTCACCATCGCTCCGAGAAACATACTTGGGCTATTCTGTCAAATCATTTAGCTGCGTCCTGGAGGATGAGTGCCATTACTAGCTCTCGTCAAGTCTCGCCTCGTGACTCCTCTAGTATAAGGATCATCCCAGGCAGATTTTATGTGCACGTCCATTGTGCCGCCTCTTCTCGAATTCATTACAGACCACAATGGTCTCTTGCTGGACGCTTAATTTCATGTTGAATCTAGGAAATGGAGACTCTTTTTTTTTTTTTTTGTAGAACTTTGGGCTTGCTTGCTTGGTCTGAGACGTGCATGGGAGGGTGGATTTCGAAATATACTTCTTATTTGTGTCTACCAAGAAGCCATCAAGTTGATCACAGGAGAGGAGAATGACCAACATGTAGACTGGACCCTTATTTCGGAATGCCGCATGATGCTACAATGGGATTAGATTACAGAACTTTTGCCTTGCAGAAGGGAAAGAGAGTAATGAAGCTGTGTTACAAAGGATTATACAAAGATGTCATAGATGAATCACCAAGAATATGCACATCTATTTGAGTTTTGCTTATGGAGAATCTAATTATTGAGCTAACAATTTAGCTTGACATACTATCAAAAGGTGATGGTGATGAAAGCTGAAATAAATAAAGAAGTACAGAAAAATAAGATGATCTTCGTAAAAATTGATGATGCACTTTAAGCTTGTCGAAGCTTGTTCATTATTTCAATTACTAGCAATTTAAAGTGCAACAAGTAAAGGAGGATATATATATATATCTATATAATATTCAAAAATACTTAATGAGATTAAAAAAAAGAAAAGATTGAATGAAGAGGAAAACCTGGGTTATTTGGCATTGAGTATGATTTTTTCGCCATACTTTCTCCATGCATAACCATCTTCCTTTGGAATTTTGGTATACTCCTCCCATGTTTGTACACTTTTCCTGCCACCAAAAATTTCAATTCATTATTAAAAATTATCAACTTCATTATTTTTCTCCTTAATTGGTCTATTCTTTGCAAGAGCTACACTACTAGAAAAAAAACTTTTAACGTCGCAAAATAACGGCGGTTAAGCAGAAAAACGACGTGGAAAAAAACACGGTAGCATTTTTGTAAATAAGTTGAAGAGGGCCTACATTTTCCACGACGGTTTTTAAGAAAACCGCCGTGGAAAGTGTGTTCTCTTTACCTTTCTCTGCTTCAACTTCGGTCACTTTCTTTCTCATTTCTTCAGTGCGCCGTGGTCCCTCTCTACCCCACCACCAAAAAACTGCCATTACCGGCCATTCCTGCCACTATCCCACTATTTAAATTTCTCCATTGAGCTTGTGGTACCTTGCCGCCGTCTGCTACTGTCGAACGCCTCTCATTTCGCTTCGTTCTTGCTCAGTCGTGGTCCCCTCTGTCCCACCACCGAAAATCGGTCATACCCCCCACTATCCCACCGTCTACCGCCATCTGTCGTGCCTTGCCGCCGTCTGCCGCCGTCCGCCGCCGCCCTCACTTCGCGTTTGAAGCTTCTTTGCTCTGTGAGTATCCTCTTCTTTCATTCTTTTCAATTTTTATTGGTTTGTTGAATGTTTTGGCCATGAAAATCTGTTATATATAAAATGGGTTTGTTAGTTTTATATTGTGGTTGGCTTGTATTGTTCATTTTGCATTTTTTATGTGGTTGAACCGTTGATTGGTGTTGATTGGTGGGCATTGGATGTGAAAACCGCCGTGGAAAATGGATTTTCCACGGCGGTCAAATGTAAAACCGCCGTGGAAAATGGAGTTTCCACGGCGGTCAAATAGAAAACCGCCGTGGAAAATCAACTTTCCTGGCGCTTTGAAACCGCCGTGTTTTCTTTACCTTTCAACATCGCCTTTATCAACTTCGCCTTTAAAACCGCCGTGAAAAGCCTTTTTTCTGGTAGTGCTAGCATCTTGTTTTGCTTCAAGTCTGATGTGAGAAAATCCATTAACATCAGTTAAAAGTAATAAATATGTAAGATATATATATATATCCAAATGCTACCTTCAATCTTTGATATAAAAGCTAATTGACTAATTTTAGTAGATTAAAAAAGTTTATTAAGTTAGTTATTTATAATAAAAACAATTTATTTTCTCTAGAATATACTTGCTAATCATATGTATTAGTTAGAACTACTATTTAATGAAACATTTAACATGTGCAACAGGAGAATTACTTTGAAAAAAAATAGATAAATACGAGAGATAGGGTGGATTGAAGTCTTATATTTATGACCAAATTGAATATCAAATTAGCTTTTATATTAAGAACAGTATATTCTTATTTATAAGATGATAAGTAAGAGAGAGAAATAAGGAGAAGAAAATGGAAGAGAATGTATGGGTAAAGATCATATAATTAATAAGGGGTAAAATTGATAAAATGATGCATTTAATGTTTAGATAATCCCAAATTGTACATTATACAAAGGACCGGATCAATTCAAAAATTTGGATCTTAAGGACTGGATGGAGCATATGAAAAGAAAAATCAGAATCATATATACTTGCAGTTATACATGGAATAAAATTTACGTATGGGACCGTCTGATTAAAGGCTCCAGGAAAGCAAGAAGGTATGTAGAGGACTTGTTTAATTTGCCGGTTATTAATTAAGTGGATCACCATAATTCAATAATGGACTCAGAGGGGGAAATGGGGAATAATCATAATGTGAAAATGTATCGCAATAATTTTGACAAATAATTAAAGCTACTATACCGTTTACCAAAAACAATTCCCAAACATTTTCTCTTTCTTTAAATAATTTGTCCATGCTCCAAATGCATCAAAGTGAAAATCAGGCATATTTATTAAAGAAAATATACAGGACTTGACGGCAAGCCAGAGCTAGACCCGAGCAAAATCACAAACAACAATAACAATAAATTCCGTCCCAATAAATGAAGTCGGTTGTATAATAAGGATTGTGCCATTATGTATACCACTCGGGGTCTAATTATAGAGTACTCGCACGAAAATTTTTTGATCCTAAATATAATGATCGTTTTCTAATTTTACTTGTTAGAAAGAGAGAAAGAGGAGAAAGATGTGAAAATAATTTGTAAATGCACAGAAAAGAAAAAAAATTTAATAAGGATAAATTTAAAAATATTTATCAATTTAATGGATTTTTTTATGTGTGATAATGAATTACAAGTGATTTATAATAACTACCGAAGCGGTAGTTTATAAACAAATTAAAATTCTGATGATAATCATTCAAAAGTGAAAATAAATGAGTGACATTGAAGATGGAAAAGACAATTAATATCTGTGGATAATGTTCTCTTCAGTCCTAAATATATAACCTAGTTAATGGATATAATTTAGTCCTAACTCCAAAATATAGGAGGCACCTTTTTCCTGTTCTCTTCCTTCTTAATATTTGTTCTATGCTAACCTAACTAATTCCAAAAAATTTTCTGACTTTCTTTTCTCTCACATTTAGTACAATCGTTAAAGAGAAGTATTTTAGAACAAATGACATACTCCTCCGGTCCTAATTATAAGACCCAATTGACTTATTTGAAGAGATTAAGGAAGTAAGTTAAGTTAGTTATTTATAATAAATAAGTGTTGTCATTCCTAAAATATCCTTGCTAATTAAGTATATTGGCTAAAACTATCATTATTAGAAGGATTATTTTAGAAAAAATGCATAAATATAAGAGATAAAATAGATTGGGGTCTTATAATTAGGACCAAATAAAAAATCAAATGGGGTCTTATAATAAGGACCGGAGGAGTACAATTTTTTCATAATAATGGTAAATAATCAACTCAACAATTTTTTAATATTTCTAAAGTAGTTAATCATCAAATCATGTATTTAGGACCAGAGGACCAGTAAAATCAAAATTACGAAGGTGATAGAGAAAGAGAGATGAATTAGTATGATTTATGATTGATTTATAAGTACCTTTTTCGGGGAGAGAATCTTATTGGATCTTTCATTGTTTGGCTTCTGCTCTTAGAACTCTCGTGAGATTCCTCAGAGTTAACCGCCGAATCTTGATTATTGTTGAGGAGCAAAATTGCCCTTTTCAAAGAATCCCCCATCTTCGCAGCTAGATCTCGAGCATACGACGTCGTCAAGGCCTCATCTTCATCATCTTCTCCATTATCAGACTCACGGATAAATCGTTGAATCTGGTTTGCATACTCGCGCCCTCTCTCCAGCACTTTCATTGCCAGATTCTCCATAACCAATTAATATATACTAGTACTACCTCCGATCCTTAATATAAGACTTTGTTTGGCTTTTTTTTTTGTCCTAAATATTAAATCTCAATCCACTTTGTCTCTTATATTTATGTATTTTTTTCCAATGTAGTCCTTTTAACAATGGTATTTCTAGTAAATACATTTGATTAACAAGGATATTTTAGAAAAGATAGCACCTATTTATTACAAATAACTAACTTAACTTCTTTCTTTAATCTTTTTAAATTAGTCAATTAGAGGACCGGAGGTAGTATAACACAAAACCTCTATATAAGATGGATGTGATTGTGTGCCCGCAGTGAAGATATGAGAATATTAGACTGTGTGCCTGTTTGGATTAGCGGTGAATAACTGTGATTTTAGATAATCGTGAATTTTATAAGTGATACTGGCTATAAGTGACACTAGTTAATCATGATTTATGTTTGGATATTTTTTTTATAAGTGATTTTAAGAATTGTTATTATGTTTGGTTTTTATTTATTAAAATCACTTATGGGTATATAATTACTAAAAAGGACATGAAGTTAATAAAGTTGTTTACATTTTCATAATTATTATATTTAATAATAAATTTTATTAAATATAATTTAATAAATGACATGAATATTTAAATATTTGGTTTTATTTTAAAATTATTATTATTTAAAATCACTTACAAAATTTATGTGTAGTACAAATATGAAATAAAAGACCCCATATAAATAAGAGATGAATGAAAATATATAAAAAAATTAAAATAATTACTATTAGAATGAGGGGTAGATTAGAGAAAATTTAGTTACTGAATATTTATCGGGATTTTTCAAACGCAAAAGTTACTTCTTATTGTTTATCCTAAAAGTGCGGTGGAAGGTTAAAATCACGATTCATCGGGATTTTATAAAAATCATCCAAACACCCTAAACATGCTTCATAAGCACTTATTTGGATTTAAACGGGCTTATTTGAGATCCCACCGCTTAACCAAACAGGCTCTGTGTATGCGTTGTGAGAGAAAGGAAAGGAAAAAAGTACGGTTTGAGGATGACGATGAGAAGAAGGGTAAAGATGGCATTTAATATTATAAGCGCCCACCCCCATCCTCTTGTGCTCATTTATTTTGTTTTACTTCTCTCATTTTCAATATAAATCATTTATAACACACTGTGACATATGAAAAAATGCATTAAATTAACATAATTTTTTAGTTTTACCTTTATTAAAATTCTCTCTCAACATATTTATAAATCATTCTCATATCATTCTTTTCTTTCTCTTTTTTCAATAAGAATTTAAGAATTAAATAAAATTAAAATTAAAAACCAAGTATTAAATATACCACAAGTAATTTGCATTTCTGACTAAAACTTTTGTTATAAGAGTGGCTTATCTTTAGGACTGGAGTGGTAGCTTATTTTAGTACTCCTCCAGTCTTTAATATATGACCTAATTGTTGAGTTGGTTTTAATTTTGTCCTAAATATAAGATCCATTTTTCATATTTATCAATTTTCTCTAAATTACTCCTATGGATACTCCCTCAACCATAATCAAGTAGAAGAGGAAGATGAGGTATTAAGAAAGATGATTATTGTATTTTAAAAAAGACGTATCATATTTTTTATAATTAACTAACTTACCTAACTTTCTTAATTTAATCAAATTAATTAAATGGGTTTTATATTAAGGACCAGAGTAGTATTATTTTTGCCAACTACTTCATTTTATTTTTTATCCTTTCCAATGCTGGATGGATTCCCAGACGATGGATTAGTAGCACCTTGATCGAGTGGTTTGTTTTGTTCATTCTTATAGGCTTTTATATATATATATATATATATATATATATATATATATATACCCATCAACTTGTTATTATTATTTTACTGTCATTTTATTATTTATTATTTCCATTGGACAGATTCCCTGAAATCGTGGATATTAAATACTCTCCTTCCGTCCGCCAATTTTTATAGGATCCTTTATTGAGTGGTTCGTTTTGATATTTTTATAGATTTTTTAAAAAATATAATTATCTCCTTTATTAATTACTTAACATAAACATGTTCTTAATTACTCTACATTTAATCATGGGAAAATCGTAAAAAAAAGACCACTGAAATTGAAAAATTGCATATAAGGACCCATTCATAAAAATTGTTGTCAAAACCCATACTATTATTGTCAAAACCCATACTAATGTTGTAACTAGTCTTGATTTGTAATTTTTCTATTTCGGCAATATTTTTTTGAGATTTTTCCTTTAATCAATTATTCCTGTGGTCTTATTTATAAGACAACGAGATATTGCTTTTCTTGATCATATTTATAAGTCACATCATTAAATTTTAAGTATAAATATACTATTTTGTTTTTCATTTATTTTTAAAAGGTGTATATATTAAATAGAAAAAAAAAACTAACATTTTTTTTATGTGAAACATGCTGAAAATGCCTTAAAAATAGAATTAGAGGAGCATGTGAAAATAGATGAGAGGATTAAATAATTCTTTGAATGTAATTTGGTCCTAACTCCTAAAAAGGAAGTGGGAATGGATAAAGAGAAAATATAACAGTTGGTGAAACTCAAAAGAATAAAGTTAACGAATGTTGAGAGTTGATGAATTTTGTTACTTTTTTCCTTTTAAAAAGTTTACATATATATTTTCACTTAAGTAAATTTATGGTGCTCAATATCACTTGATGTAAATTTTGTTATTACAAATGTACCTTAAAATTGACTTCGTATGCCTCACTAACGGACGTTAACGTGGTAATGTAAGATGTCTCCTTTTAACAATTTCATGTATGTTTTTGCATGCAAGTAGATTTTATGTTGTCCAGTACTGTTTAGGATAGATTTTTTTTTTTTGTTTAAATTCAACCTTAACTCTAGAATAAATATATCAGAGTTTGGTTTTATAAATAAAAATATTATATGGGGAAAGTTTTTTTTTAATTAGCATTTAAATCTTCCAGGCTCTATCATGGGCTGTGCACTGCAGGACGCCCAAGATCAAGATTTCTTTATTTGGGTATTATGAGCCAGCTGACGTCATTAGGGTTACGTCACAATGACGCATTAACCACTGGCATTCTGCCACGTAGCAAAACTCCCCTTCCCATTTATAAATTTCAAATTTGGGTTGCAATGTAATCTATTTTATAAGTTTTAGTTTAGAGTATTTTTAACATTTATTTTTTTTAATTTTTTATTTATTTTTATTTGTCATACTCTCCCGTAACATTTCTCGATAAATTTTCTAATCCTTTTTCTCATTAATTATAAGTGTATATTTGAAAACAAAAATATATTTCTAATCTATTTATTTTTTTTACTAAATTTAACTGGGTTTTTTCTTATATCCAAATTATTTTTTTTTACCATTATATACGAAATAGTTATTTAAACCTTATAAATAAGGAGATGATGGAATATCCAACAATTACATCAGGTCCTATTCATAGTATCTTAATTTTTGAATTAGTTTAGTTGTTTTTATAAGACTTAGTTTAGAATTGTTTGAAATATTAAATGTATTTTTACTAATTTTACTCCTAATTAATTTTATTCTTGTATTATCCTTTTTCTATACACGCTCTTTCATTCTTTTTTTCTTTTCTGGCATATTTGGGGAAAAACATATTTTTTACTTATTTATTATTTTTCCAATCCCAGGTATAGGAGTAATTAAAAGTAAGAAAGTTATCATAGAATTCATCTGATTTTCGATATTATTCTTATTGAAGATACCAAATTCAAGCATCATATTAATCTGAATTCAGTCTAAATCGATGTGATCTCGTAATAACAAATAACCTGACTAACAATGGGTTACCACGTACTCGGGTCACTTCTTATTTAGTTTTTCAAAAACGATTGCCCAAGAAACGCAGGAACAGAAAAAGGTAAGTTTATCAGGAATAAGAAGAAATGGGAGGAAGAAGACAAGGAAAATAGAAGAGGAGATGCCGAGGGCTGTGAAAGAGATCTCCAAATACATCTGGATAAAAAAGGAAGTAAAGAAAATTTTTTCAAGAATAAGCATGAGAGAACCAGTTTTGCTCCCACATCGTGTTAGGACGTTTCATGAGGACTTTGGGGTTCGAGACTCGGTATTACTCCTCTTGTTCGCCAACTAAATCGAAGATAGTGAAGGGAAGCCAAGGAGAGGAGGTTGGACTCTATATGTTTCATTTGGTATAAAGCATTAAAAATGAGGGGTACAGATTGGTATTGAAATTGAGAAAATCTATGAAAAGAGCATTTAGCATGCACTACTAGAAAAAAGACTTTTAACGTCGCCGAATAACGGTGGTTAATCAGAAAAATGATGTGAAAAAAAAACGGTGGAATTTTGTAAATAAGTTAATTAAGTGTTGATTTTCCACTGCGGTTATTAAGAAAACTGCTACTTTCCACGGCGATTTTATTAATAACCGTCGTGGCAAGTTTTAAAATAACCCTACACGGCGCGTTCGTTTTCTCTCATTTTCACTTTCGTTTCAATTACCGGCCATTCCCCTTACTTTCCCACCGTTTAAACTCCTCCATTTAGCTTGTGGTGTCTTGCCTCCATCCGCTGCCGTTTGAACGCCCCTCCTTTTACATTTGAATCATCTCTACTCTGTGAGTATCCTCTTCTTTCATTCTTTTCAATTTTTCTTGGTTTTTTTGAATGTTTTGACCATAAAAATCTGTTGTATTTCAAATGGGTTTGTTAGTTTTACATTGTGGTTGGCTTGTATTGTTGATTTTGTGTTTTTTATGTGCTTGAACCATTGATCGGTTGGCATTTAGTGTGAGAAAACCTCAATTCCTTCCTATATATTGTATTAGAAACATGTTTAAACGTTTGAAGTTGATTAGTTTTGAAGTTTTTGATTTTTTTAAATAATTTTTTGATATTTATTTCAAATTTTTGGTAATTTTTTTGTAATAAATTTGAGAATTTAATAATAAATAATCTGTTTGGTATTTTGTGATTTTTTTTTGTTATGAACTTTGATTGATGGTAAAGTGTCGTTTAAAATTTCATTGCAAATGGATATCATTTGTGTTCCAGTTTTGAATTCAAAAGTTTTAGCTTTAAGAATCTTTATTCATTGAATTGGTTTGAAATTGAACTTTTATTTTTGTTTTATTTGTTATATTTCTTCAAATTTATCATGTTGAAATATGTTATGAAGAATAGTTTTTTTGTTGATTAAAATAATTTTTGTTTAACTATTTCACAAAACTTATATATGTTTGTTTGATTTTTTATTTTATTGACATTTCATTCATTCACTATATATACTAATTTTTAAGAAATTACTTAATCTAATTTTTAAAAATAATTATATATTTTACTTTTTTATTATAATATATTTAATAAGATAAATAGGGGTTGAGAAAATTTTAATTTTGATTAAAAATTTTGAGTTTTTTGGTTTCTAATTTGGTGTTTAATTTGTACATAGTTGTTAAGGGAAAATTTTGTCAAATTTTTTATTTTAAAAAAGAGATATTCCCTTTAATTTGTAATTAAGTGTTAGTCAATTTTAATTTATTGACTAACATTTAATGATTTTATTATTTCAATATTTGAATTAAGAAATTAGAATTGAGCTTCACAACTATGTTTATTGACTCTGTAGAACAATGGATCGTAATTAGATGAAAGCTAAGAGAATTAGCAAGGAATATAAGGATGGGATTGAAAGGTTTCTTGAGTTTGCTCAGAAAAATGCCCCTAGTAGAAAAGATGAATTGTACCATTGTCCTTGTGTCAAATGTTTAAACAATAGTCGACGAAGTATTTCTAAGATAAAAGAGCATCTTATCTGTGATGGGATAAATTTGAGATATGACATGGAGAAATTAGAAAGACTACACTGTCTGCAAAGGAAAATGTTGTAAATGAAGACTTTGGTGATAGAATTTCAGATATGTTTCGTGATATAAGGTCTGAATCCTCTACACAGTTCTCTCCCACTTTTGAAACTTTGTGTAGTGATGCAAAGACGACTTTATACCCAGGGTGCAAAGATGATTACATAAGATTGACAACCATGTTAAAACTAATGAACTTGAAGGCAAGAAATGGTTGGACTGATGCTAGTTTCATGAAATTGCTTAAACTGCTGAGTGATATTCTTCTAAAAGGGAATTCACTTCCGAAACGAATGTATGAGGCAAAGAAAATTTTGTGTCCGATGGGTTTGAAATATGAGAAGATACATACGTATCCTGGTGACTGCATATTATTCAGAAATGATTATGAACGGTTGAATAAGTGCCCTAAATGTGGGACTTCAAGATACAAAGTTAAGAAAGATGATGGTGATTATAATGAGATGACCAAAGGTTCTCCTTTGAAGGTTCTGTGGTATCTTCCAATAATACCACGATTTAAGCGTCTATTTGCTAATGCCACAGATGCAAAAAACTTGAGATGGCATTTCGATGAGAAAATATGTGATGGAAAGCTTCGTCACCCAATAGATTCTTCTCAATGAAAAACAGTAGATCAAAAATTTCCTCAATTTGGTGGCGAGCCAAAAAACCTTCGGCTAGGGCTTTGTACGGACGGAATTAACCCATATGGTAATCTTAGTAGAACACACAGTGCTTAGCCAGTGCTCCTCGTAATTTACAACTTGCCTCCTTGGTTATGTATGAAAAGAAAGTATATCATGCTATCTTTGATGATCTCGAGGCCAAAACAGCCGGGAAACGATATCGATGTGTATTTGACACCTTTAATTGAGGATCTGAAGAAATTATGGGAGGAAGGTGTTGCTGTGTTTGATGCATATAAATAAGAGACCTTCAATTTACGTGTCATGATCTTCACCACGATAAATGACTTTCCGGTATATGGAAATTTTTCAGGATACAGTGTTAAGGGGCATAAAGCATGTTCAATATGTGTAGGATTATAATTAACATGGTTTGTCTTTTGCAGTTATCATTACACTCTAATTGTTTGTGCCCTTTTTGATAACAAAGTTTACTGGTTCGATTCACTCTGTGGAAGTCCATCTGAAGAAACCAAAGATGTCATCGATACATTAGTTTATGTTTATATATTTATTACATGTGAAGTTTATAAAAACATGCTCTAATATCATTTTTTTTATACTGTTGATAGGGCTTTTCATGGTTTCAATGTTGTGGCAATTAAACAAAATAAACAACCATCAACATGGATTCTCCCAAAGGTATGTTGTTTTGAAATAAATATATACTTTTAAACCTTTTTAGATGAATTAAAGTTAATGTTTATAATCAATAATGTCTAATATTCAATTTTATATTTCATTTTGTTAGTGCCGTTGTCAACAAAGACGTGTTGAATGTGGATATTATGTCATCCGCTACATAAATGACATCATTGAGACATGAGTGACTGAGGAATTAGACGAGGTAAAGATAAGTTATGTTGCATGACATTCTTAATTCATTTCACATTTTTGATTAAGTTCACTATGTTATTTTTGATTAACAGGTATTTCAAAATGCTGCGCTATATCCCATGGATGACATCAACTTGATAAGGAACACTTTGTCAACAACGTTGCTAGAAAATGTTGAAACTTTCAAATAGTTAGGTCATTCCCCAAAAAATTCATTGTTAGATATTTTCTCTTGGTTCCCTCCTATACATGTTCATTATTTCTATTGTACAGACAGAAGTAGTTACTTTTCTTTCAAGATGCTAGTTCTCTTGGTTCCGACATGTGTTCTTTGGTCTTAGGTTCCCCTTAGTTCTCTTGGTTCTCTATTTTTGCTTTGCGTAAAAGAAATTTCAATACTTGCTGTATCTATTAACTAACTAGCTGATTAATTGTTCATATGGTCTTGTTCTGCGTATTCTGCACTGCCTACATTTATTTGGAACTGTAAACTGCAGGGTGGTAAAAAAAATCGCGCAGAATTTTTTTAAATAAATAAATAAATTTTAACAGCGGTTATTCAAATAACCGCCTTTAAAACCATTTTCCACGGCGGTTATGTAAAAAACCGTCGTGGAAAGTTAACTTTCAATGGTGGTTTAATTAAAACCGCCATTGAAAGTTTACTTTCCACGACTTACATAACCGCCGTGGAAATTTAACTTTCCACTGCAGTTTCTTACATAACAGCCGTGGAAATCTAACTTTCCACGGCGGTTCTCAACTGCTGTGTTTTGTAAACCTTTCAACGTCATTTGTATCAACTTCGCCTCCAAAACCACCATGAAAAACCATTAATAACTGCCGTTAAAAGCCTTTTTTTGGGCAGTGATGTAAGATTTCTTATTACATAGGATTGGACAAATCTATGTATGTGGGATTGGAGAACACCAAAAGGGAAGGTGGTATTCTCCGATCCTACCTCAATGGGTTTGCCTAATTCCATGTAACAAGCAATTACTATGCTAAATATTTTTTTAATATTTTTTGTAATTACAATCCCAATCCTTATTCCTTATTTTCAATGTTTCTTACCAAAAGAGACCTATATATTTGAGGTTCCATCTTTGAATACAAGAGGTCCAAGTCAAACCAAAACAAAAGATGGGTTGAGCATTAACGATAAGAGTAGGTGTTAACTGGCATTAAAAACTGGATATATAGGATTGACCGAATTGGATTGACCACTTGTCTAGTCCAATATAAACTAGAAAAAACCCAAGTAACCCGCTAGGTTAGGCAGATTACTCGAGTTATCTTTTTATTTTTTTTAAGAGGGAAACATTCAAGCCTTATCAGGGACAAGATAGAAAGTAGATCACAAGGGAGACTAAAGAAGAAAGTGAAGAGTAACAAAAATATAATTGTGGTGACCAAAGAAGAAAAGAAACTCGGGACTCAGGAGAATTCACCAACCACAGTTAATGGAAGACACTGAAGGTTGACGAAGAAAGGAAGGTGACAAATACCCATGAAACTGGGACTGAAAATTTCATAGAACCACTTGCAACTGAAGAAAAAGAGGGGGGGAAAATGGAAACCGAAAAATCGTGTGCAAGAGGTCTGCCAAGACAAAAGCAGCGCAGCTCCCTTTCTTTTTTTGATAACAATAGGAACCCTTAACTATAGCCCACACCTTTGCTTGAGGCAACTAAGCAATATGAAACTAAAATAGAAAGCAATTTACTAGGAGCTTTCATAACTAGATGATAACCTCTCAACGCAGCAAGTCCATTCTTAGCAAGAAGATCCACAGCTTTATTGAAGTCTTGGCTCACGTAATCCACTTTAACTTCCCAATCTCTACCCACTATTGATCAAACTTCAGTAATGACATTGAAATCTGCATGATTCATATCAGGTTCAATGGCAATCAGCTCAAGGGCATTAGTTGAGTCAATCTTCACGATGATTCTATGATATCTACTATCCCAAGCTAGCTTGAGGGCTAGCAAACAAGCCAATAACTCAGTATGTAGAGCATCTTTGTCATCAAGATTATGGATAAAACCTCATCTGAATTCTCCTAAGGAGTTTTGTAGTAGTCCACCGCAAGCACATAGTTGGTGAAATGAAGAAAAGGCACCATCCACATTGAGTTTAATCCACCCTTGTTCAGGTGTTTGCTAACTTTTTTCCTCTAGAACTAGATGAACTCCCGACAACATCACACCAGACAAATGTTTCTACACCTCAGAGATACTGGATAGCAGAACACTAATATTAGTCACTATAGCATCATTGCAAACTCTTTTCTTCTCAAAAACAAAGAGGTTCCTGCAATGCCAAAGCCACCAAAAGGTCACAGTAAAAGTGGCACTCCAATCGTCACATTTTGGGTTCCTAGTAGTAACATTCTGGTGTGAACCCATAAGGAAAAAATCCCACAAACCCACAATCAATCCTAATATATGCACCCCAAGAATGTAAATAAAGGTCTAGTGATCCACTTGAATCCTCGAACACGAAAGAACAAGGACCTGAAGTGTTGAAAGATGCTACAAAGTTGATCAAGGCTTGATAATCAAGCCTTGATAAGTATGTTAGTTTAATGAAAAACCCTAGAGAGAATCCCTCTCAAGTCAGAAATTGCAAAATGCAACCTTTTCATTCAAATTCCAAATCTGCCTCTAAAATGAGGGTTACAATATCTTATAAAAAATACATTCAGAAATCTGACCTAAAAAACATTAAATGCAATCTAGAAAATCAAAATACTAAGTTAAATAAAATAATAAGAACTTGATTTAGGTAACTTGGAAACTCAAAAGTCAAATCTACCAACTAATTATGAATTTTCGCTCAAATACATTTAATAAAATATAATCAGCATATCAAGCCCAAAATATGATTAATTAGGCCTAAATGAGTCTTCTCATGTGTTATACTTGATCCAAGCTCCTTAAATTGAAGTCTCCAAGCCCAAAATATGATCAACAGCTCCATTTTCAGCCCAAATGATGTTAGTGACGTCCTCAGCATTTTCATCCAGATTTGATATTTCAATAAATGCCGCTTGCTTTGTCAAGGTGTCTTGCACTTGCCCACTCAAAGCTTCCCTAATTCTTTTGGCTCTTGCTTTTGTGATTGGTCCAGTTGGGATTTGCAATGGATCATTAGAAGTTAAGGAGTTAGCTTGCTGTATTACATCACATTCCATACCATCCAATCATTGAAACTCAACGTGAAAAATCGTCTCCAAGATGATGGGTGTACTAGGGTTTCCTAGAGAAGTTTAGTATCATGGCAATCTCAAAGAACATGAAGAGTATCCTCAACTTCTCGCTTACAGATAGGGCATCGATCATCATTACTCAAGCCTCTCCTTTTCCTGCTCGTGTTAGTTAATAGGCTTCTGCGCATAGCTAGCTACAACATCAAATGTCATTGTTGAGGAATACGGAGTTTCCAAAGCTTATCCCAAAACGAGTCTAACTCCCCGTCAAAATTAGACAGATGTTCATAAGCTGATTTAACTGAAAAGAAGCCACTACAATCATATTTCCATTTAGCCTTGGAACCATTTTCATTAAACTCTATGCCTTCCTTTACTTTCTTCTAAACCTTCTTTATTCCCAGCCAGACATTGGAGCTGCTCTTCTCAGCTTCAATCTTTGGCAATAGATCATTACCACTCTTGTACTTGTCACAAACAACTTTGACCCAAAAGTCATCATGACAGTTAATGAGCTTCTATCCAAGCTTCATGAGATGAGCATGGTTTTGTAACCTGGTACGGCGTAAATTGAGCCCTCCCCTCTACTTGGTCTTACAGACAGCATCCCAGGCAACCAATGAAATTTTGCATTGTTCCTCCGTGCCTCCCCATAGAAAACACCGATTAAGTTTATCAAGTCTGTCACAAGAGTTGGCCCTGAGCAATGAAGTTTGCATGGCGTAGCTCGAAATAGCCGAAGTCACCAAGGTAATAAGGGTAGTCCTCCTTACAAAAGACAAAGAACTTATCTTCTATTTGGTCGACCAAAGTCTAACCTTATTAATAATTTCCTGGAAAGTAGCTTTGCTCACTCACCTATGGTGGAGGGGCACTCACAGATATTTACCTAAGTTCGCCATTTGAGTAATACCCAAATGATTGCCAATTTCATAACACCTATTGTGATTCATATTAGTGGAAAAGAGCACACGAGTCTTTGCAAAGTTTACCTTTAGTCCAGAGCAGTTACAGAAGGTATCCAGGCAACGTTTAATCATATTCGCTTCTTGTAGAGAAGCTTCAATGAATAAGATAACGTCATTCACAAAGAAGAGATGAGAAATAGGTGGGCCATTCTTCATTATGCGGATTGGGCACTACTCATTAGCCTCCATCTTTTCGTGAATAAGATAAGCTAATTTCTCTATAATCACAAACAAATAAGGAGAAACCAAGTCACCTTGTCACACCCCCAGAAGTTTGAAAAGATTCAGCCTTATTACCATTCCACAGAAGTTGCAAATTTGTAGTGCTTATACAATACTTAATAAGTTTAATAAAGTTGGTGGGGAGATTCAACTCCTTCAAGTAGCCAATTAAGAAATTCCAATTGACTCTATCATAAGCTTTCTCAAGGTCTATTTTGATTGCAATAAAACCCTTCTTTCCTCCCATATTACGCGTGGAATGAATGACTTCCTATGCCACAATGATATTGTTAGAGCCATGACGACCCTGTACAAAGCCATAATGATTCCGAGAAATGACTTGTGGCTAAAACTTCTTCATTCTATTAGGTAAAATCTTTGTGACCACTTTATAAACTATATTACAAAGACTTATGGGCCTGAGATCTTTAAAAGTCTCAGGAGGGTCTTTCTCGGGAATAAGAACTACCAAAGTACCATTAATTTGCTTGATCTCCTAAGGATGGTCAAACAACTGTTTAATAAGCTAAACCATAAACCTCCCAGTTGTGTCCCATTGAGATTGATAAAATAGCACATTAAGGCCATCTAGACCTAGGGACTTCAAAGGACCCATGCTAAACACAGCCTCTTTAATTTCAACCTCATCAACAAAACAAGCATAGCCCCGTAACCAAATCTTATCAACAAGGGGTGTGTGATATCACAGACTAATGCATCACGTATTAAAGTTTCTTCTGCGAAGAGAGAAGCAAAATAATTAGTAGCTGCCTGTTTGATATTGTCCACATCATAGCACCAAACTCCCTCTTCTAAGCAAATAGCGTCTATTATGTTGGTCTTATGATGACAGTTAGCATGAGAGTGAAAGAGCTTTGTATTCCTATCACCATAAATAGTCCAGTTTAGTCTCGCTTTTTGGGCCCACAAAAGAGACTCCTAAGTGATAACTGTTTCTAGTTCTTTCCAAATCTCAGTTTGTATACCTTCATAATAAGCCATATTCCACCTACGCTCAATGGCCTTGCTCATGCCATCAAGACATCTCAGCAGCTTCCGTTTTCTACCCTTAATGTGTCCGAAAACATTTTTGTTCCAGGAGCAGCAAGCCTCAGTAAAATATGATAGATTCTGAGTCCAATCAATTGTTTCATTCTAGTTATCCTTAACAAAAGCATTAAAGTCTTCATGTAGAACCCAAGCCGTAATGAAGCGAAACGGCCTACAAGGTCTCTCTAAGACCTGGTCAAGTTGAAGAAGAATAGGGCGGTGATTAGATTTATAAAAAGGCAGATTAGAAACTTGAGCATTCGAAAAACAATGGCCCCATGCTTCGTTTGTAAGGAAACGATCCAACAGTGCCTCCGAAGAACCCCTCTTCCATGTAAACTTCGGTCCCATAAAGCCAAGAGAGGAAATATCAGACTCCTCATACCACCTATTAAAATCGCAGTCAATGGAAATACTATTAGCAGCATTAGAATGTCTTTCTGAAGAGGATAACATGGCATTAAAATCCCCTCCTAGGATCCAAGGGTCATGCATATTTTGTTCCAAACACTATAATTCGGTCCATAAAACACGTCGTGAAACCCAATGAGGGCTAGCATAAATAATAGTCATGAACCAATGCTCCAATCTAGAATTTTCAATGCATAAGTGGATATTTTGGTGGTGTCGTTCAATAACTTCAACCCTCATAACACTCTCATTCCATAGACACCAAATACCTCCATTATAACCTTTTGCATCTATGAAAGCATAGTCTTGAAAACCAAAACTATTAATTCTCTTTTTAGTCTGCTTATTATTCGATCTGGTCTCAACTAAGGCAAGAAAATCTATACAAAAGTGTTTCTTGAGTTCTTGTATTAGGCTGGGAAAAGACTTCGCACTTGTAGCCCTACAGTTCCAAATCATGTAATTCATGAGGAAACCAATTGGAGTGATTGGGGAGCATCCATGTTCCTACCTTGGACAATATCCATCTGTGTATCAAGAGCATTCGTATGAGACCGAGAATCTTGTGGCTGGGCCATTAAAGTATCATCATCATCATCATCACGATGTCCTTCATTATCAATTCTAGAAGTAACCACCACATTTGGATTGCCAGGGCCCATCATCCTAACACGAGACACATCCAGTCCTACAGGGCCTCCCTTAATGGATTTAGGATTCACAACTCCTGAGTGTAAATGGGCCTATAAGCTAAACGGCCCAACTTGTATGGAAGTGAAGAGATTGTAGTCTTCAATGGGTCTCTCCTTAGTTGTAACAATCTCCTTATTAGGGTTATTTTCCTTTCCACGTAACTTTGTCTTATCAACAATCTTTCATTAGCCCACCTTCATCCAAGCATTGTTATTATTATTGATTTAAGCCCAAAAATTTTAGTTAAATATAACTGGTCCCGTATTTCTCATAGTTTTATCCTACTGGTCAACAACTGGCCAATAAATTACCTTTTTTTCATCCTTGCTCTTTACTCGAGCTTGATTCTTCATGATATTCCCAACTCCCTTTTATCCACATTAATTGTACCATTGTTCATTCCCTTGATCTCAGCCCCATGATTGCCTCCATCAAATCCCGTCTTTTCCATATGTATTAAATTCCTTCAAAATTCCTAGCTAACCAGCATCTAAGGTCCCGGGTACACGTCGTTCACCACCAGCAGTATCTCAATCGTCGACTTCTGGGTACACTTCTTACCTTCCCTATCCTTACCCTTCTCTGTCTGATCCTTTTTCAATTTCGTCTCAGTAATAGGGACATTAGCAAGCAACAGACATCCCTATTTTTCATGGCCATACTTGCCACAATAGAAACAAACGTGGTGCAGGCCCTCATAGACTATTTGACTATCCTCCCCAAACGCGATGAATACAAGTAGTAGGGGTTATTGAAGATCAAATTCTACACAGATACGAGCAAAGCCTCCTTTATCAACACTATAAAACTCCATTGGGAGATCTAGTGTGCAAATCCACACAGCAATCTTTTTCTAAACGTCTACTTTTCAAGGATTAAAGTTAGGCCACCATCTCTGGACCACCAAGTTGTGATCATTTATCATCCATAGTCCTTCTTGGAAAGCGTAGTCATGATCCTCTCTATTTGTGAAGGACACGATATAGTAATCATTACCGAGAGGTGTTACCTATATTGGATCTTTCAGCTTCCACATCCTTCTCACCCTATCGATAAGAGCATTCTTTAGAACATGAGCCCCTAAAAGTTTAATAGTGAGAAATTCATCCATGGGTGACACTAGGCTATGTATTGTTCAGCTGTCACCTTTAATTCAGGATACCTTGGCTTGATAGTAGTTCCTTCTATCTCTACACCATCCACCATTTCCTCTTCTTGACTGGATTCAGCCTCCCGATTTTTCTTAAGGAAGAACGACCTCCATCCATTCACAATATCCTCGGTCTTATTGTGCTTGACTAGAAAACCACCATACCCTAGAGAAAGAAGCCCCTCTTTATAAGATGAAGGGAGAATCCTTCGACTTGGGGCTGGGTGACCCTCTTTTTCCAACACCACCAAACCCAAAACGAAACTTCATCTGAGGTTTTCCATTCTACCCTCCCTTCTCTCCCTCTCCCTCCTGTCACGCCTTACTTATATCATACCTTAGAATCTAATTTAGAACCATTCAGATCATTTTGGATGGCCTTAAGCTTATAAAAATGTAATTTGGACATTACTTTACAAAATTACTGTCCATTGTACATTTTCCAGATTTTAGGTCCAACTTTGAAAAATCATAACTAATTCTAAAAAAATCATATAAAGGTGTTCCAAAATTTTACAGAAAGCTTTTTAAGGAAAAAAATATCCAATTAGACTTGTCTTTGGCCAATTCATACAGTTTAATCAATAAAGATTACTATTCATTTGGTAAAATCTGAAACTTATAGATTCTATGCCTCAATTTTGAAAATTCATATCTCCTTGTGTACACATCCAATTGAGGTGATCTACCTCTCATTTTAAAGCTTGGGAGGTGTATTATAAACTTGTCAAATTTCATGGCTTAACTTATTCATTTGATAGATCAAAATGAAGCTCAAATATAACTGCTTCAGAACTTATGTTTTATCCCTTAACCACTCTTTACTTCAATTCTTTTTATTTCTGTAGCATACATAACATGGATTTACTCTTTTCTATTCATTCTCATACATTGCCATAAGCATTCTACACACATAAATTGCATCAAGGCATTCATAAACATAATTTACAAAATAGGAGAATTATACATTGAACATAATCTCATTCATTAATATCAATAATTTTCCACTTTCTTCTTCTTGCTTCTCATGCCATTATTACCCATCATTGATTGACCTAAATGGTTGGTTAGGGAGGAGTGAAATTCAGAAGAATCTCAGTAGCAAACATTACCACATATATGCACAAGAGGGATGCTAATGTATAGTATGTAGTTTTTCATAAATTTAAGTTAACTAGTGACATGCCATCATGCTTTATGCTTGGTATAAAAATGCACGGCCATGAAAACATATTAAAATAGAATTTTCAACAACAATCATCATGTCACGACATTATTTAAACATCAACAAATACAAACCAACACATAAGCATACCACATCAAGCACAAAGGGTAAGTTCACTACCTTGTACTTCAAGCTTTTCTTTTGCTTTTCCTTTGATTCCCTTGACTTCCCAACCATAATAGCTTTCGGTCAACATCAGTAAACATCCTCTTAGATATTCCAATATCCTAAATATAACCATACTGGTCACACAATCCATTAGGACTAAGAGATTACATAAAGTTCAAGATTAACTTTCTTGAACCTAACCCTTTTCTCTTAATTTTTGGATTGATGTTTTAGCTTTGTAAAAATTGTTCTTTTAGGCTAACCCTACACATTTTTGCCCAAGGAATCCGAATATTTACTTAGATTTATGAAAATCCAACTCTTTTCTTCCAATCTATTTTGGTCGAACAGCATCAATAGTTACTAAAACATACAATCTTTCAATTATCATCACAAAACCATTTGAATCAAGCTATAACTGAAGCCTTTCAACTAGATTTAACACCAAAACTTCCTTCCCCTAACCCTATACATTTCAGCCAGCATCTTATATTAGGGGAGACAACATTTTCCAACCATCCAAACCAAGAAAACTACGCAAGAAACAACATATATCAACTTACTAACCTTAGATCAAAGCTTGGTTGATCAAAGGTAGGTGTCTTCCTCTTAGTTAGAATTCAAGAGATAAAATTGCAAGAGTTTCCCCTCTAACCCTCATCTTGGCCAAAAATGTGAAGGAGAGAGAGTCTATTTATAGTCAAAACTTTGGCTTTTGAATGGACCAGTATGCCTTTGGTAGCTAGTAGAAAGAGTAACGGCAAACTTGAAAGTTTAAGTGGACTTTTACATCATCATTACATCACCTTCTTGCATCATCCTTACATCATTCTTGTAAAAGGTGCTAGGTGTCAACAATTTGATGAAGGAGAAGGAAGATTAAATCCTAGCCATTGGATCAAAACTTAATCCTTAAGTTTCCTTCTAATTTACTTGGCTCACGTTTCTCCGACTTTCTTGATGGCCTTTCAGAGCTCAAAAAATTCTTTTTTCTACTCCATAAATTCTCTTTAATTCTAAAGAATATCTATAAACTTTTTCAGGCCATAGCACTTCCTTTAAGCCTTGCAAAAAAAATCATTTACTAAAATACCCTTTTAACAGTATAATCAGCTTTATATTTTATTAAATCCATTTCACTAGTCTTTTGATTACTGGACTAATTTTATAAATTAATACAACCTTTCAATTATTTACCCTTATTTTTATATATATTTTGAGGTCTCTTACTATTTTAAATAATTAGCTCAAATAGTGAACTTTTTATCGGTCATATCCTTATAAATTCCATTTAAGCTGCCTCAGGGGTATCTTCATCATTTCTCTTCACAAAAGAGTCTTAGAATATTATTTTCTATTTTGGGGGGATTTTCTTGGAATTTTCTGTATACTTTTTATTTTTACCCCTATTGGTCTTAACTTCCTGAAATTATGGTTATACCCCTGCTTGGGCTCAATCTCATAAAATCATCTCTTTGAGGCTTCTAACTTAACATTTGGCTTGTATCTAGCTTCTTTTCTCTTTCTGGGCTATTGAGACTTTACTGGAGCCTCTAGCTTTGATTATATCTCAGCTCTTGAAAACTTTTACTTTGCAGTTTAGTCTCTGAAACTGCTTTGACTTCCTTTCTCATATTCAAGACTTCTGCTCAAAAAGGACTTAATAGCCTACCTTCTTTAGGCTACTTCTGTAATATCCTAAGTTTTATTTAGGCCCAAAAAAATTCAAAAAAAATATATAATTGAAAAATAATATAATATAATATAATAATATTTTATTATAATATTAAAAAAAAGAAAAAAAAAGTCCAACTTTCCACCGAAATCGGTGGAAAGTTGGGAGGGGGCGGTGGAAAGTTGGGGGTTGGGTTTGAAATCCCCTCCCCCAATAAATGTGTGGGGGTGTTAAATACCCCTCACAATTCATTTCCCCCAGCAAGGCGCAAGAAGAAAGAGAGAAAGAGAGTTGGAGTGTGCAAGAGCGAAAGAAGCATACCGGTAAAAGAGAGGGCAAGCTTTGAAGATATTTTAGGTACATAAAATTACTTCTTTTTATCAAACTTTTTTATAAATATTTCCTGTATATTTTAAGCTTCATATTTACATTATTACTATAGTGATTAGAGAAAATTTTGAGACTTATATATGACATAAGTATTGAGTTTTGATAAAAGATTACTATAGAAATTTAGAAATAAATGAGTTGTTAATTTTAATCGGTTTAGATTTCTCTGTTTGTTAGTTTTAGTATTTAAATTAATTTATTTAGTTAAAAATCTGTTATTTATGAGATATACCATATTTTTACCGATTAAATTCAGGTTAAATAATTTATTTGGATTGTTTGATATATTATTGAGATTTTAATCGGTTTAGTTTTATTTATTGGGTGACTGGAGGTTTTAAAATAATTATTGTAGCTAAAAAGTCTATTATTTACGGAAAAAAATATATATATGGTAGTTATACCATTAAAGTTTTGATTAGATTATTTATTTATAAATATTTGAAGTATTATTGAATTTTTGATAGTTTGATTTTGAGGTTTAAACTTAAATGAACATTTTTAGAATTTAGAACATAATAATTTTATATTTAGAAATTATGAAAAATCCTTTTTATTAAGGTAAATAATTTGGAGGTGGTAAATAAATAATTTGGGTTGTTAGAAATTTTAAGTTGTTTCTAAAATACTTAATAATTTTTGGGTTATGAGAGTTGCGGGAACTTAGAATAAAAATTTAATGGAATTAGAAATTTAACTAATATAAAGAAGTGTAATTAATTAATTAGTTTATATTAATATGTGGTTATATTAATTGTGTAAATTAATTATTGGTTGAGCAAAGGATTGACCTTGTGGTAATCCTTAGTATTGCTTTGGCGAGAGATAACCACTTTCCACTTGTTATATGTGCTAATATGTTGTTTGTAAGTATTTTGCTATTTTTAGAATAACATTGATATTTAGAACTCGAGTAGATATGTTATATCTTTTGAGCTATGAAAATTGTCTTGTGGGATTTTTTAGAATTGTGATTGAGAAGTTTGGAAAAAATATATGATTTATATCTTATGGATTATACTGAGAAAAGATTATTGAGGTATTTTTTCGTTATATTGTGAATGATTGGTTGTTATTTGGATTTTGGGTTGAGCGCTATCCTACCACGTGGTAAGGCCACCATTGGTACACATTGGTTGGCTTCTTCCTTCGTCCCCCATAGTGAGGGATAGGCCTTTGTGGCTTCTTATTCGTCCCCCAGAGTGAGGGATAGGCCTATATGTGTGATTAATCCCCCATAGTGAGGGATAGACTTATGTGGCTTGTGTGTTGGCCCCCATAGTATGGGTTTGGATGATTAAGATTATACTTTTATGGATATATCTATGTTTCTCGAGAATTAATAACTATCCCACTTGACACCTCACGAGTACGTGTTAGTATGTATGATGAGTTGGAAAGCTGGTTACTGAGGCATTTGTCTCACCCCGTGGTTTAGCATTTTCAGGTGATAGTTCAGGTGGTGGCCCATCAGGGAAGGCTCCGGAGGCATAGTGTGCTATTATAGCTTGTATAGCCTTCCTGCTTTTGTTTTATGTGTTGACTTGTTATATATTGCCACGTAGGGCCCATATACTCTAGTGCTGTAAACTAATACTTTTAATTACTACTATTTGATATGGGAGGTCATTGGAAGGCCAGAGATATTTTAGACTTTGCGTATTAAACTCATTTGACAGTATTGACTCTTGACTAATGGGCTCTATGACTTATATTAAAATATTTTATCAGTGCGTGTGTTTGAAAGTATAAGTTTGGTTTGGGTTAACGGTTGAATGATATTTCTGAACTTTGAAAGTCCAAGGCCCAAGTTAACGATTGATGTGGCTCGTAATATAAGTTTATTTCTTTTAACCATGATAGCGATTTTAAAATTTTAAGGTTTCTTCTTTTCTATCATGGTTAATCGTTCGAATAAATTGAAAATTTTGATCTAAATGGGTTTTAAAAGAATGGTTGTCACAACTTCTAAGGCTTTTAGGCCTAAAAATTGAGATGTGACCATCACCATCCCCAGTACCTCTGCTACTGTCTCCTTCATTCACTCCCCTCTCTTTCGCTCTAGCCATTCTGCTCTTCATCATATTCTCTTGTCTTCTTGTTTTGTCTAAACGAGAGCATAGCTCCCTTTCTTCAATCAATCTTCCTAAACCTAGTTGGCTAATGTTTGAGGGGAAAAAAACAGAGAAGGAAAATGACAAACTACCCTCTAATTCCCTAATTTTAATTTACAGATTTATCCAGGAAAATAAAATATTAACTCAAGTCATATTTTATTTAACTAAACTAACTTTGTCGAATTTGTTTTATTGTCATAGGCATTGAGTCAGAAAAATAAACAAATATCTGAGCAGAATGTGTACCCACATACCATGTCTCGTGCAGGGTATGGTGGGTTGGAAGGAAGTATGATGGAGGAGCGGATGAAGAATGCACAGATGGCTGCTACTTCAGATCCTACTGACTACATTCCATCTATTGAGTGTCCTTTTCGCTAAGAAAAATAGAAGGCGGTGAGGATTAAAAAGGGTCAATACATTACTCCACAGTCTATTGCTGTTGCTGAGAGGATTGTAAGTAATATTTAAGAATTATGCTTCATTAATTGTTTTTTTTCAATTATCTTAAATTGAATTTGTTGCTTTAATGTTACAGGATACATTTGAGGAGTAATTATCCCAAGGTACATTCGTCCCTCAAGGACGGATGGATATCTTGGCCACTGCTATTGGAAAGGTTGACCATCCTAACAGAGTTAGAGGGACCCCTAAAGGGATTGGTATTAAATAATTTTTTGGATCTGCTTCACGAAGAAGAAGCACTAGATCATCCTCCGCTAACATGGTATCTAAAGAGGAGCTCTACTAACGATTACAAGAAGAAACAGAGAGAGTTCGAGCTAAACTCAGTCAACAACACATTGTAGAGATGCAAAAGATACATGACAAATTCGATGCCAAGTTTCAATAGGCTATGATGATGATGGGCACGAGCGAATTCCAGATGCCTCGAGTATCTGAACCTTCCCAGGTAATAATCACACATGATGAGCACGAGCGGATTCCAGATGCCCCAAGTATTTGAACCTTCCCAGGTAATAATCACACATCTTTTCAAATCTTCTGAAGGTTCATTTGATCCATTTAAACTTATTTAATGTGCCTTAACTAATTTCATATTATGTTTCAGGGTTCACCTGTGATAAAAAGCAGGAAGGGCGATAATAATCAGACACAGCAACTGACAGTGTCTGACCTTGACCCTATCGAAGACAATGGAATGCCGTGTGCTCTCTATGTAGATTATGAAAATCCACCTGTTCATGTCGCTAGTGGTCGAGCATTCATGGGAACAACGATTCACGGCAACAAAATTCCGAGTGATCAAGTAAGGGTAACAGTGGAGAGGATTATTCGTGGTCAGGGCAGTACACCAGTGCCCAATCCTACTGATGAGGTTCAACTCTTGGCCCAAGCTAAAGGACATTTCATTTTGTGGCCAAAGAGACTTATTGCAAAGCCAGTGGTAAAGAAGGCGGCAGCGAAGAAGGCCACAAAGAGCACATCATCAGATCCTGTACTCCTGCCTCTTCTTGGTGATGTTGCGCTTATGTATTCCAGTTTGGAGGTTCTTCATTCCATAGTGCCAAACATGGATAAGCCCGTTACTTTCAAGATGCCGTTGGGGATTGTGGGTTCAAATATAACATACGACTTCACCGTTGACAAGAAGGACCTTGTTCAGCTCCTTAACTTTGAGGAGTTTGATATAGTCTTCATGCAGCTCGCTATTTTGTTAGTTACAATATCATTTTCTTGTTTCATGTTATACTTTATGCATGTCCTAATGTTTCTTATTTGAAAAGTAGGCACTTTACTCAAATCTGTTGAAACGAAGGACTTGAAGGAACATATGGTTTTATGTGTCCTCAAAGGGTGCAGAAAGAGCTTAATACTATGGAAGCGAGATCGATCTACATGATGACCACAATGACTTAGACCAGAAAGCCAATATATTTTGTACCTTATGTGGAAGGATAAGTGTATTATTGTATTTGAGATACACAAGTTGTATGTGTAAGATTATAATTAACATGGTTTGTATTTTGCAGTTATCATTGCACTTTAATTGTTTGTTCCCCTTTTGATAACAAAGTTTACTGATTCGATTCCCTCTGTGGAAGTCCATTCGAAGAAACTAGAGATGTCAGACGCGTCAGTTTATGTTTATATATTTATTACGTGTGAAGTTTATAAAAACATGCTCTAATATCTTTTTTTTTATACTGTTGATAGGGCTTTTCATGGTTTCAATATTGTGACGATTAAACAAAATAGAGAACCACCAACATGGATTCTCCCAAAGGTATGTTGTTTTGAACTAAATATATACTTTTAAACCTTTTTAGATGAATTAAAGTTAATGTTTATAATCATATTGTCCAATATTTAATTTTATATTTCATTTTGTTAGTACCGTTGTCAACAAGGACATGTTGAATATGGATATTATGTCATCCGCTATATGAATGACATCATTGAGACAGAAGTGACTAAGAAATTAGACGAGGTAAAGATAAGTTACGTTGTAGGAAATTCTTCAATTCTTTTCACAGTTTTGATTAAGTTCACTATGTTATTTTTGATTAACAAGTATTTCAAAATGCTGCGCCATATCCCATGGATGACATCAACTTGATGAGGGACACTTTGTCAACAACATTGCTGCAAAATGTTGAAACTTTCAAATAGTTAGGTCATTCCCCCAAAAA